>NC_064640.1:8443944-8746975 GCF_023864345.2 Schistocerca serialis cubense
TACGGAAGAACCACTGGTTGCACCAAGCGGTGAATTGATCAAGGTGGGTTTGGAGGGTACGTAGGGGCTGTTGAAGGGTAGGATAAAGGGTTAGGAAGGTGGTGTCAGCAGCAAACTGGAGAAGATGAACAGGTTGGGGAGGTTTGGGCATATCAGCAGTGTACAGGAGATAGAGGAGAGGGGAAAGGACAGAACCTTGCGGCATGCCGGCAGAGGGATAGAAAGAGCGGGAGTTGGAATTGTGGACAGTCACATAGGAGGGATGATGGATGATGGGAGAGGAAGGAAGCAATGAAACGGATGAAGTTGATGGGGAGAGCATAGGTCTGGAGTTTGAAGAGGAGCCCAGGATGCCAGACAGTCATAGGCGTTCTGGAGATCAAGGGAAACAAAGATAGCGGAGCGACGGGAGTTAAGTTGGAGGGAAAGAAGACTGGTAAGGTTAAGGAGCTGGTCGTCGGCGGAGAAAGAAGGCTGGAAGGCACATTGGGTAAGGGGAAGGAGGTGGTACTGGTTAAGGTGACGGTGAATACGGTGAGAGAGGATGGCCTCGAAGACCTTACTGAACATGGAGGTGAGGCAGATGGGATGATAGGAAGAGGTATCAGGAGGGGGGTGGGGGTGGTTTGTTAGGTTTAGGGAACAGCAGAACACGGGAAGTCTTCCACAGGTCCAGTGGAGAGGACATTGTACAGGGTAACAAGGACAGACAGGAAGGATGGGGGGGATTCCATGAGGTGGCGGTAGGTGACCAGGGGCTGTGTTGCGTTTGGAGCGGAGGACGAGTGTGATGTGCGGTGATGGGAGTGTTAATGTCTGAGGGGGTTAACCAATCCAAGTACTGGAAGCTAGGGGCGAGCGGGGGGACAGAGGTGTCAGTGCAGTCAAGGACGGTGGTGGGGAAGAGGGAGTAATCAAAATGGGGATTGTCAGGAATGCAGGAATGGAGAAGACCTCGGATAGGTGGGAAGCAAAATGGTTAGCCTTACTGAGGCTGTCAGGAAAGGGTCAATCGTCACGGAGGATGGGGTAATGCGGGGTGGGATGGCTATCAGTAAGGCGGTGGAAGGCTGACCAGTACTTGGATGAGTTAAAAGGGAGGGTGGAGTTGAGGCTTGTGCATGTCTGGCACCAGTCCCGGCATTTCTTTGCTGTAAGGAGATTCCGGATGTGTCGCTGTAATTGCTGGTGGCAGGTGAGAGTATCCCAGTCACAGGTGCGGATAAAGGAGTGGTAGAGCCTGCGGGATTCACGCAGAAGAAGGACGGCCTGTGGAGGAAGCGTAGGGCGGTGAGGGTGGATGAGTTTGGTAGGGACATGAGCCTCCACAGCGTCGGTGATGGTCTTCTGAAGGAAGGAAGAGGCATGGGTGATGTCATCAGGATGGTGAAAGGTGAGGGGGTGGCTTTCGACCTGTAAGGTAATGGATTCCTGGTAGGCATACCAATTGGCACGGTGGTAGTCATGGACAGACTTTGGAGGGGCAGCTGGGCGGGTGGTTGCAGGGGCGGGATGGGTAGAGGAGATGGTGAGGACATTGAGATGGTCACTACCAACGGGATCAAAGACATCAATGGCGATGGGACCAAGGAGATTGGGGGAAGTGAGGATAACATCGGGGGTGGAGTTACTTTCAGGATGGGTGTGCTGTGGCAGAGAAACAAGGTCACCATGGAGGGTGGCAAGGAACTGATGCTACCGCTGAATGGTGGCAGGGTCATGGCTGTGGATGTTGAGGTCAGCAGCAATCACATAGGTGGAGAAGGTACGGTCAACATGGAAAATGAAGTCAAAGGGGAGAGGAGCTGCGGGCGGATATAGATAGTGGCACAGGTGATGGTGATGGAGGGATAAAATAGGCTGAGGGGAAGGTGTTCAGCCGGGTCACTGAGGAGGGGTTGTGGCCGGACAGGGAGATGCTTGAGGTGGCCTATAGCGACCCTGCCTCAGGCTAGGGGAAGGGGACTGTCAGTGCGGTGAAGGAGATAGGGGGAGGTGCGAACAACATGGTGGGGTTGGAAGAAGGTTTCATTAAGGATGAAGGAGTCAACCTGGTGCTGGGAGAGGGTATGCATGAGGAGGTATTTGTTTGCAGGGAGGGAGCAAATGTTGAGGTAGGGGAGACAATACTGTTGACGTGCCAGGCGGTTGAAGGTGGGGATTTTTTTTTCTTTATTGTTATTTTGCACCTCTTACAAAGGTGGGCTGGCAGCGGATAAGTCTACTCTGCTCTTCAGCCACAAGCATTTCAATATGAGCGACAATGAAGAGAAAAAGGGGACAGATTGGTGGTTAAAAACAGTAGAGACAAAAATTTAAAAACACGAAGCCGTTCACACTCGACGAAAAAAACACGAAAAACTGTTGGCACAGCACACAAACACTGATGACTGAGACAGTACAGGTGAACGAAGGAGCGTGACAATGAAAAACACTAAACACAAGCACGATGGCACACACACGAGAAACTGATGGCGATGATCTCCGGCGCGCGAATGTCCGCTTAGCGTGTGCGAGTCTGGGGACCTGCCAAGAGGGGAAGAGGGTGGTGGGGAGGGAGAGGGGAAAGCAAAGTTGCCAAGGGCAGAGGAGATGGTGGGAGGAATGAAGGTATGGGGGTAGGGGAAGCCTGGGGGAGGAGGGGGGAGAGAGGGAGCAGGGAGGGAAGGGAGAGAGAATGGAGAGAGGGTGCCCATAGGAACAAAACACAGGGAGATGGAGGGAGTATCAAAGTTGGTAGGGGGGGTAGATGGAGGGGAGGAGGGCATCATCAGGGAGGGGGAGCTGGCGGAAGCCACCTTGGGAGAAGGTATGGAGAATGGGGAGATGGAGAGCAGGTGGGACGTGGAAATATAGGCGCGGCAGCGGATGGGGGCGGGAGAGGATGGGAGAGACAAGCGGGTGAGGAGGATCGAGTTTACGGGAGGTGTAGAGGATCCGTATCCATTCAAGGAAAAGGAAGAGGTGAGGGAACGCGTGGGGGAAGGGGAGACGGACACGATAGGTGAGGCGAAGAGCATGGCAGTCTAGGATCTGAAGGGATTTGTAAAAGGTAGGGGGAGGGGAGAACCAGGTAGGGTGGGTGTAGCAAAGGATAGGGTGGATGAGGGATTTATAGGTATGGAGGATGGTGGAGGGGTCCAGACCCCATGTACGGCCAGAAAGGAGCTTGAGGAGACGGAGTCGGGAGCGTGCCTCGGCTTGGATTGTCCAGAGGTGAGGGGTCCAGGAGAGGCACCGGTCAAGGGTGACACCAAAGTACTGGGGATTTTGTCAACCACATGGTACAGTTATATACGCCAAAAAGCAATTGTACAAATTAGTAAAAAGCAACAAACTTAGATGAGAAGCACACCATAGAAAATTTTTCTTTTTATAAAAACCTTTTAAAAAATTTCTTAAATTACTTATCATATTGTTGAAGAGAAAAAATTAATCACAATTCCATAACATAAAATGGTGTTGGCATTCATCTAGCGTACAGTTAATGATATTCAGGAAATCGGATTTTTTCCCGGCAGATGGCCCACATTGCTGAATGCACATGTAAAGTAAACTAAGTTGAGATAAGAAAATTATGGACATGAACGAAACAAAAATATTACAGAAACAAGACCAAATGCAAAAATAAAGTGCTAGCACACTTCATACATGGGAAAATCAACACAGGATCAGTAGGATGAATTGAGAACTCGTCGGGGCTCTTACGGTGTGCTCATATATCATGAGACATAAATTGACACCATATGCTCCACAACACCAACTCCTGTATCTTTTATCCCACTGCTGGCGTCCCCCAGGGCTATGTCCTCTCCCCTCTCCTTTATCTCTTGTATACGGCTGATATGCCCAAGACACCCCCACCTGTCCACCTTCTCCAGTATGCTGATGGCACCGCCTTCCTGGCTCTCTATCCTACCCTTCAGCAATCCCAACGTACCCTCCAAACCCACCTTAACCAGTTCACCACTTGGTGTAACCAGTGGTTCCTCCATCTCAGCCTCTCCAAAACCCAGGCAATCATCATAGGCCGCATTACCCGCTCCTTTCGTCTCCACGATTTATACCTCTCCCTTTATGGTCATCCCATCCAGCTCAGCCCCACCCTGAGATACATCGGCCTCACCCTCGACTGACACCTCACCTGGAACTCTCACCTCCAGACTGTCCAGCAGAAAGCCCATTCCCACCTCCACCTTTAGAAACTCCTGTCTGGCCGGACGTGGGGATTGCATCCTTCTACCAACCTCCACACCTACAAATCCCTCATCCGTCCTATCCTCTGTTATGCCAGTGTTGCCTGGATCTCTGCACCCACCCGCTTTTACAAGGCCCTCCAAATCCTCGAATGCCATGTGCTCCGCCTTCCCTTCCGTATCCGCCTTCCTTCCCCCACACGGCTCCTGTTTGAACTCATCCCCTTCCTCCACCTACTCCTGTTCCTCCAACATCTCCGCATCCTTTACATTGTCCGCAGGCTCGATCGCCCCCACCCTCTGGTTTCCTCCTTCCTCTCCACGCCCCCACGCCCGTTGCCGCGCCTCTATCGCTGTATCCCTCCCTCTCTCCACCTCCACACTCTCCATCTCCTTTATCAGGGCAATTTCCAGCACCTCTCCCTCCCAGATCATGAACTTCGCCGTGACATCTACCCTTCCTTCCAACTATAACATGGCCTTGTTCCCCCCCCCCCTCCCCAGGGCCCCCTTTCTCCTCTCCCCTCCTTCTCCCAGAGCGGATTTTCCTCCTTTCCCCCCCCCCCTCCCCTGAGACCCTGCACCCTATCCTTGCCTCTTTCCTTCCCACATCCCTCCCTACCTGGCCCTCTTCAGCACACCCCCTGCCCATCTCCCCCCTCTCTTCCCCTCCCTCCCTCCCTCCTTCTGGTCACTCTCCTCTCCTTACGCCTGGCAGATCCTCTGTTTTGATCATCGGCAGTGTGCCACGTCAGTGTTGTGTTTAGTGCTGTTTCTCCTGTGCATAGAGAGGTATGATTTTAATTGTGTGCTGGTATTGTACTTAGTGTCACTGTCAGTGTTTGTTGTGTGCTATGCCATCCGTCGATACTTTTATGCTCCAGTCATACTGTGCCTTGTGTTCTTTTAATTGTCCCAGTGTGTGGTTTTTTGTGCGCGCTTCTATTTTACAGTTTTTATCTCCATTTTACAGTCACCTCTTTTTTTGTCTATTGCCTTCCATGATGTTCCCCTTTCTTTTATATCTATGTTCACCATTTTTTCTCCTTTGTATATTTTTAAATGTCTTTTATTGTTTGTTCTATGTCTTTCAGCTGAAGGGCAGCGCCTATGCTCCTGCCAGCCTGCCCCGATGGGGAATTGAAATACAATAAAGGGAAAGAAGAAGAAGAAACAGGACACCATATGTCTGTTGGTACAGCTGACAAAATGGCGAAAGCCCAATTAAAGGGTGTCATTCATATCACCAATATATTTATCTCCCCTACCCACTTTCATTCTTCCCTCCTCCGACCCCCTCTCGTCTTTCCTTGTCCTATCATTTCCATTTCCATCAAGCAAATGCTCAGCAAGGAGCTCCCGAAAATGAACTCCCCTCACATTCACCTGCTCATTGAGAAGGCACACACTAGTTGATCCATGATAAAAGATCTCGATATCCTCTAGCAAATCCAGATAATTTCCCTTTTCTGCTCTATGTAATAACATCACATGCATCTCAATTCGAGGACATTCATGTCCACTATTTATAATGTGGGCTGTAAAATTTGACCTATCAGCCGCGTCCTCTCTATCATCGGCGACATGTTCAGCAAATCTAGTTTCAATTTTTTGTCCAGTCTGACCTACGTAACATGCTTTACAGCTTGGACAAAGTATTTTGTAAACTGCTAACTGGGGGGGGGGGGGGGGAGATAAATAGATTGGTGATATGAATGACATTATTGTGATTAATTTTGCATTGATGCCCATTGGGCTTTTGCTGTTTTGTCGGCTGCACCAACAGACATATGGTGTGTTTCTTTTTTTGTTTTTTTTTTTTTCTTTATTGTTATTTTAACACCTTATACAAAGGTGGGCCGGCAGCAGCAATATTATGCCACTCTTTGGCCACAGGTAGTACAAATAGAAACAAGGAAGACACAGAAAAACAAAACATAATGGTGGACAAAAAACAGTAGTCACATGAGTAAAAAACACGGTGCTGTTCACAGGTGTAGTAAAATAAAAAATGTTCAGCACTTGTACACAAACACTGATGACAGAAATGACACATGTGAACAATGGAGTGTGGGCGGTGAAACAATGAAGCACTAACACGACAACACACAAAGAACCGATGGCCATGATCTCCGGTGCGTTTGTTCACTTGACATGTGCGAGTCTGGGGACCCGCCAAAAGAGGAAAAGGTGGGGGAGGAGGAAGAGGGGAGGGTGTAGATGCCAGTGGTAGAGGAGATGGGAGGGGGAGGAAAGAAGGTAGGGGGGTAGGGGAAGCCTGGGGGAAGGAGGGGGGGAGGAGCAAGGGAGGCGGGAGAGAAGGGAGAGAGGGTGCCCTTAGGAAAAAACACAGGGTGTGGAAGGGAAGGATCAAAATTGGTAGGAGGGGTAGATGGAGGGGATGAGGGCGTCATCAGGGAGGGGGAGTTGGTGGAATCCACCTTGGGCGAGGGTATGGAGAGTGGAGAGATGGAGAGCAGGTGGGACATGGGAATGCAGGCATGGCAGCGGTCGGGGGGTGGGAGAGGATGGGAGAGAGAAGCCGGTGCGGGGGATCAAGTTTACGGGAGGTGTAGAGGATCCGTATCTGTTCGAGGAAAAGGAGGAGGTGGGGAAACATAATAAGGTCATACAGGATCTGCGTGGGGGAGACAGATGCGACAGGTGAGGCGGAGCGCATGGCGTTCTAGGATTTGAAGGGATTTTTAAGGGGTTGGAGGGGCAGAGATCCATGAAGGGTGGGCGTAGCAGAGGATATGGCAGATGAGGGATTTATTAGTGTCGAGAATGGTGGAGGGGTCCAGACCCCATGTGTGGCCAGAAAGGAGCTTGAGGAGAGGGAGGCGGGAGCGTGCCTTGGCTTGGATTGTTTGGAGATGGGGGGTCCAGGAGAGGTGACGGTCATGGCTGACGCCATGGTACTTGAGGGTGGGGGTGAGAGTGATACGACATCCATAACTCGTGATATAGAAGTCGAGGAGATGGAAGGAAGGGGTGGTTTTGCCTACAATGATCACCTGGGTCTTGGAAGGATTGACCTTGACCAACCACTGGTTGCACCAAGCGGTGAACCGGTCAAGATGGGATTGGAGAAGGTGTTGGGACCAATGCAGGGTGGGGGTGAGGGCAAGGAAGGTTGTGTCATCGGCGTACTGGAGAAAGTGGACGGGGGGTGGAGGCAGCAGCATGTCTGCCTTATACAGAAGGTACAGAAGAGAAGAGAGAACGGAACCTGGGACACACCGAAGGAGGGGTAGAAGGTGTAGGAATCCGTGTTATGGATGGTGACATAGGAAGGACACTGGGAAAGAAAGGGCTCAATCAGATGAACGTAGTTGATAGGAAGGGCAAAGGTTTGGAGCTTAAAGGGGAGACAGGAATGCCATACACGGTCGTAAGCATGCTCAAGGTCGAGGGAGAGGAACATGACGGACTGACGGGAGTTGAGTTGTTCGGAGAGGAGATGAGTGAGGTGAAGGAGAAGGTCATCAGCAGAGAAGGACAGTCTAAAGCCACACTGGGTAATGGGAAGGAGGCGGTGCTGGCGGAGATGCTGATGGATACGTTGGGAAGGATGGATTCCAGGACCTTGCTGAAGACCGAGGTAAGGCTGATGGGACGGTAGGAGGAGACAGCGGATGGCGGTTTATCGTGTTTGAGGAACATCAGGATATGGGAGGTTTTCCACAGGTCAGGGTAGTAGCCGGTGGACAAGACCACATTATATAGCCTAGCCAGGGTGGAGAGGAAAGTGGCGGAAGCTTCATGGAGGTGGCGATATGTGACACGATCGTGACCGGGAGCGGTGTTGAGTTTTGTGCGGAGTGTAGTGATGATATCCAGAGTGGTGATGGGTGCATTGAGTTCATTGTGTGTAATGTTGTCCAAGTAATGGAAGCCAGGAGCGAGTGGAGGGATAGAGGTGTCAGTTCGATCGTGGACATCCGGGAAGAGGGAGTAAACAAACTGGGGATCATCAGGGAGGGTAAAGATATCAGAAAGGTAGGAGCAAAGTGATTGGCATTAATGAGATTGTCAGGGAAGGGTTGGTCATCATGAAGGAGAGGGTAGAAGGGGGGGGGGGGGGGGGGGGAGGTTTAGATCCGGTAAGGCGGCAGAAGGCAGACCAGTACATGTACGAGTTGATAGGAAGTGTAGCATTAAGACGGGTGGATGTCTGTCGCCAGTTCCGTCATTTCTTAGCCACGAGCAAGTTTCTGACGTGCCGTTGTAGTTGCTGGTGGCATCATAGTGTGAGTGTGCCCAGGTAATGCATGTGAAGGAAGGCACGGTAGAGACAGCGGGATTCACAGAGGAGGAGGATTGTGGGGGTAAAGTGGGACAGTGCGGGTGGATGACGACGGTAGGGACGTGGGCCTCCACGGCCTCGGACAAGGTCTGCTGGAGAAAGGAGGCAGCATGAGTAACAGCACCAGGGTGGTGGTAGGTGAGGGGGTGGCTATCGACCTGGGTAGAGAGGGTATCCCGGTAGGCACGGGAATAATCGTGGAAGTATTTCGGAGGAGGGTCGATGCGAGGATCGGGACGGGGGATCAGAGGAGGAGGAGGAGGCTTAGGGGGAAGGAGCCGGGGAGGGGGCGACGAAGAGTGCAGGAGAGGGGAGGGTGAGAAGTGGGGGGCTGGAATGAGGCGGGGTGACTGGGCACACCACGTAATTTTGGTGGCGGCAGCTGACGGTGAGGTATAGACGGTGGCTGTGGTGGTGGTAGTGGTGGTGGGTGTAGTCTACATCTACATCTACATCTACATTTATACTCTGCAAGCCACCCAACGGTGTGTGGCGGAGGGCACTTTACGTGCCACTGTCATTACCTCCCTTTCCTGTTCCAGTCGCGTATGGTTCACGGGAAGAACGACTGTCTGAAAGCCTCCGTGCGCGCTCTAATCTCTCTAATTTTACATTCGTGATCTCCTCGGGAGGTATAAGTAGGGGGAAGCAATATATTCGATACCTCATCCAGAAACGCACCCTCTCGAAACCTGGCGAGCAAGCTACACCGCGATGCAGAGCGCCTCTCTTGCAGAGTCTGCCACTTGAGTTTGTTAAACATCTCCATAATGCTATCACGGTTACCAAATAACCCTGTGATGAAAAGCGCCACTCTTGTTTGGATCTTCTCTATCTCCTCCGTCAACACGATCTGGTACGGATCCCACACCGATGAGCAATACTCAAGTATAGGTTGAACGAGTGTTTTGTAAGCCACCTCCTTTGTTGATGGACTACATTTTCTAAGGACTCTCCCTATGAATCTCAACCTGGTACCCGCCTTACCAACAATTGATTTTATATGATCATTCCACTTCAAATCGTTCCGCACGCATACTCCCAGATATTTTACAGAAGTAACTGCTACCAGTGTTTGTTCCGCTATCATATAATCATACAATAAAGGATGCTTCTTTCTATGTATTCGCAATACATTACATTTGTCTATGTTAAGGGTCAGTTGCCACTTCCTGCACCAAGTGCCTATCCGCTGCAGATCTTCCTGCATTTCGCAACAATTTTCTAATGCTGCAACTTCTCTGTATACTACAGCATCATCCGCGAAAAGCTGCATGGAACTTCCGACACTATCTACTAGGTCATTTATATATATTGTGAAAAGCAATGGTCCCATAACACTCCCCTGTGGCACGCCAGAGGTTACTTTAACGTCTGTAGACGTCTCTCCATTGATAACAACATGCTGTGTTCTGTTTGTCGTGATTAGAAGGGTTAAAGAACAGGACAGAACATCGATTCAAAGACATGGCATGCGGTCACCCTCCCATCGGCGGGAGGGTGACCGCATGCCATGTCTTTGAATCGATGTTCTTTGACTTTACTTTTAGTTCACTTTGTCTATGTCTGGCTGCGTGCCATGTTTGACAGCTTCTTTTGTATTTGCTGTAAAATGAATGTTCATTCGACTGCAAAAGTGTGTTATTACAGTTCACCATGTACCCACATATCTAAAGCATCTATGCAATGTGCAGTAGAAGAAACTGCAAATATTAGTGGAACTATGGACATTGCTGTCGCACTTGATGGGACATGGCAATGTCGAGGACATTGTTCCTTGAATGGTGTTGTAAGTGCTACTTCTCTGGAGAATGGAAAAGTTGTTGATGTTGAGTGCTTATCTAAGTACTGCCACATTTGCCATGGTAACAATGAAGGACATATTGAACATCAGTGTTCTAAGAATTATGATGGTTCAGTGGAGGTATGGATTGTGATGAAGCTCTAAAAATATTTAAAATGTCAGTGCCCATTTATAATGTTAGATATACAAAGTACCTAGGTGATGGGGACTTTAAAGCTTTTAATAAAATTAATGAGTTCACTGTTTATGGTGATACCTTGGTAACAAAATTGGGGTGTTGTGAATGTGTGCAAAAGAGGATGGATGCTATATTGAGGAAGCTACAAAGAGAAATGGAAGGAAAGTTTCTATCTGATGGAAAATCTCTGTCTAGCTGAGGCAGATTGACAGAAACTGAAATAGACATTCTTCAGAGTTATTATGGACTGGCCATTAGAGTAACTGCACCTCAGAATGCTGTTACAGCAATGAGGAAAGCTGTATGGGGCACCCACTTTCATAAGTTGTCCACAGATGACCACTCTGTTCACGGATCTCGCCTTAAAGGAGCAGATTCTTGGTGTGGTTAACAAAAAGCAAAATAAAGTGGTCAAATATACCATCATAAGCATTCTCTTCCTGAGCCTGTTATCAATTAAATAAAACCAATTTTTAGAGACCTGAGTGACCCTGTTTTGCTTAGTAAATGTCTTCATGTGGGCACTCAGAATACAAACGAAAGTTTCCACCATTGCAAAAGGGAAAGATTACCCAAGAATGTTTTTGTAGGACTAAACACATTAAACGTTGGTGTACTAGATGCAGTGATATGTTTCAATGATGGAGTGACAGGAAGGTTGGAAGTCTTGAGAAATTTAGGCTTAAAATGTGGCTCTAATACGGAAGATTAATTGCTTACGTGTGACAGACAATGGATGCGTGATGCTGAAAGATTTGCTCTTCACGTTACCAAAGAAGCAAGAAGTGCTAAAAGGAATGCTAAGAGGATGCCGGAAGATGAAGAAATGCTGCAGGATGAAGACTATGCTTCAGGAATGTTCTGAGGCACAGTTTAATTGGACTCATATCTTCATTCGCAATTTCCTGCAAGTTGTACTTTCCAGAATTCAGGTACAAATATTTTCTAAAGTTTATAAAGCATTACTCTAATTTGTTCTGAAACTTGCTATAGTCCATACTTATGTAGTAGGCCTAAGCTTTATTGCAGAATCAACTAAATTATAGAAAAATTAACATTTTTATTAGAAAAAAATTATAAACATTAAAATGTAAGATGTGATATCTTTTATCCTTGGAATAGACATAATAGGTGGAATTAAATAAGTATAGTACCTCAGCCATCATGTCATGCATATCTGGTAAAAATTTGTCTCCTTCAAAGATATAACATTGGATTAAATGGTACCTCAATTTGAGGAAGCATTTTGGAAAAAAATGCATCAATTTCTTTGTAATTTTTTTAATAACGCTAAGCAGGTTTAAAAATGGTGCATTATCTGATATCAACAAAAAATCTGTAAAACATATGCATTATAAACAGTGCCTGAAAGAAATAGGTGTTGATTTTTACATAATATTGAGCTGGAAAAGTACCCTGTATCCTTAAACTGAACCAATGACTTTCTCAGTTTTATATACTTCACAGTTGGTACCAAATTACACATTTTAAAGACCTTTTCCTACTGCTGCTATAAACATTTCCTTAGATCTCATATTTAGGGTTCCTCAATATTTTCTGGCAATTAACATTTTCTTATACTCTCATTTACCTCTTATTTTGCACTGCACTTTTAGCTGAAATAAATTCATTATTAGCTTGACACCAAGGGTGCAAACAATGATGACATGAAACATTTAATGTCAACTTTGTTTTAAAAATTTCAAGGTACTCCACTCCCTTCACCTGGTGTAGTAGCTTGCCTTTTCCCCATGTGCATATTTATTTATTTTAAAGTTTCAGGTTCAGCTATAAGTCAAATAACAACTAGAAAGAAATGTTTAACCAGCTGTTATTTGAAGGAAAATTCCAACACTAAATACAATAGGTAAGATGCAAGGAATCCCCACAACTTTGTTAGCAACTGTATTTAATGATGAAGATGCATGTGAAGTGATGATCATCAGCTGGTTAGACACTCTTAGTGGTTTGGATATACTAATCAGTTCCTAAATAAGGGAAAGAATGATTGTAGTTATACAATGAAGAAGATGTCTGTGAAGAAACAATAATCCATCAGCTAGACATACTTGGTGATTTCAGTATAAAATCTGGAACAGAAACCTAGTTTCTACCATACAGACCTATCCTGCATATGCGACCAGAACCCTTTTTGAAGACCAAGCCCTTATTAAGTAAAGAATGTAACCAAAATTTTAGGATCGACCTCAGAGTAGAAAGCATTGAAGAGTAGATTGGGAGCAGAACCAAAGACAGGACAAAAGTAGATCTGAGTGCACCAGAAAAGAAAAATGTTAACACCTAGCTAGAGAAGGCACTACTAGCACATGATGTGTCTGACACAGATGAGCACATTCCTTACCTAACTTATGTATTTTCTTTCTGAAAGATTTTTCATTCTCCCAGCAAAGTGTAGATTTCCTAAATCTGTAAAAATTCCAGTTTGATGCAGGTTGTTCATCAGACACCTCACAGAGACTGCATACGGCTTCAAATCAATTATATGTTTCAGGCCAAAAAACCTATTAGATCTCATATAAGTCAATTCATACGCATTGTCATGACTGACCCTAACAATTTTGAATGGTCCATGATATACATGTAAAAACATCTTTAACTCTTCATTTACTCTACTGGAGTTTTCTTTTGTTTTAGTTGACACCAAGTTCCCAATTTTAAAACTAGTTGGTTGAATACTTCTGTCATGCCACCATTTACTTTATAGGGCCTTTTTCTTTATCAGTTCCCTGGCTAACCTTTTTTTTTTTCATTCTAAGCTATCTCACTTATTGCTGGAAGAATTCTTCACCAATAATATTACTAGTTTTCCCTCTAAACATCAAATCGCAAGGGGTAGAACCAGCACACACATTCCATAAGTTGTTGATGATGTTTCCAAAATTTTGAATAAGGTTAGCCCATGCAGAATGTTTTTACTGCAATGTGTTATATACAGTCTACTGTTTTCTTCCACCACTTTTTCAGTGGTGTTGCCCTGTGGAATATTCATAGAAATTTTTATGTGGTTAATTTTGAGCATACCCATATACTGCACATACCTTTCTGAGACAAATAGTGCTCCATTGTCTGACAACAGTGATTTTGGGACCCCCATATTGCAAAAGTGCCCAGTTTCTAGTTTTTTTACTGTTGTTTTTGTACTGACCTTCTTAATAGGGCACAACTTTTCATGTTTGGAAAAATCTGTTCAAAGAATTCCGGATCATTCATAGCTTCACACCAATGTTGTGCTGGAGTGAAATACAGTTGGTATCCCTATACACATATGTGTTTAATGTGTAACCACCAAAAGTTTTGTTGTTGTATGTCTGGTAGTTATTGTTCAGTGCTGTATAGAGTAGAATATTGTGTAGCACAGTTTGTGAATTTCGAGGTGGCAGAGCTAAAGGAGCAAAACATCTGCATTTAGTGATAGTGCTTAAGTTGTACTAGGTATTATGTAGAGTATACGGGTACTTCTGACACCAATTGTAAATGTATACAGGATTTGGGAAAGGGGGGAGGCGGTTGTTATATATGCCTTGTGACGACAGGGTGCAGGAGGTCGAGTGGTCAGGATTAGAGAGTGGGCACCCAGGGCTGCCGTTAAATGACAATAACAAGAATATATTTCCAGATACGGTATACAAGTGGTGCACCTAGGATCAGAAGTTACCAGGTTTAGGCCAGTCTAGGAGGTCGAACAATTAATTCAAGTGTACAACGGAAGGGGAAGTGGTTCATGTTAACTTACATTGGTGGCCGGTCATGAAAAGCAGAGCCAGAGGCTCTGCCTTCCAAGAAGACGTCTGTTCTGCTCGAAGTCTGCATTACAAGAGAGAAAAAAGACTGTGTTCTGCACCGCAGAACACTGCAGCGTCCACACACATGATTGGTATCCTGTGCACGCTATTGGCAAAAACCAAGGGGGTGAATCTGCTAGCAGTTTCAGCAGAGGGCTGAAGGCGTCTCTTGTCAGCAGCTTTAACTGGACAGAACTGCCTCAGTTTTGAAAGACAAGTGACTTGTGTCACGTAGGCAGGGAGTAATTTACTCGGGGAGAACACTTGTAAAGATTTGACTGGGCCTTTGAAATAAATTTTTTAAATCAATTCCCTAAAATATTCCTAGACTGGCTGCCACCATGTACATTCCTTCCCCCTTTCAGAGAAGTGGTGACAAACATTGTTTAAAAAATGGCATCAGTCACTCTCCAGAAAGATGGTTTGCCCTAGTAGGGGCCTTAATACTATGGGAGGGATCTGTTACAATATTTCATTTAGTGTAAGTGGGAGGTGACTAACATGTAGTCAAGTTTATCAAATTTTGTGAGTTAAAAACATAATAAAATATTAATTATTCAAAATACAATATAATATCTCCTGTAATAGTTGAAATCATAACTGTCTATATAATCAAGTCTTAAGACAAATGACGTTAAAATGATGCCATAACGCTTCACAAAATAGGAATGAACTATCACGGTTTCTGTTAGTTTGAGGGAAAAATCTGCTACTATAACAAAATACTTAATTCTATGGTAATCAAAATATTTGGGTAAAAAAACATATTTAATTGACGTACTGCAGAACATTAACACCTGGCTTGGTTAGAATTGGATTAAGTACCTTTCAACCTTAGTAAAATCTTTCTATGTCATCTGACTATTTCTGAGGATAGCAGTGGTACAAAGTTGCTCAGGCTATGAAATATTAACACATTTTTGTAGAATGGAGGATTCAAGTACAACGTTCAAGAGATGGAGTACCATAAAACACACATGATGCGAACCTTATCTGTATTAACCAATCTTAAAATACAAAGTACAATGCCTTCTCTTATACTGGCAAAACACTGGAATTAAGGATGAAATCAGGGGACTGTCATATGGCATAGACGAAGCTTGTAAAACAAAGTTATAGGCATGGAGAACACACAGGCAAACTCTACAAAAGATAATTAAAATGTGTGTCCACAGTGACAAAACAGCTAACAATATTCTCATCCTATTCATAAAACTTCATATAACGGAAATGAAAGAATACAGTGAGTTTATAATCAGTTCACAAAATACAAAAAGATTCACAGCTAGGATGCGGTTTGGTGCAACCGAAGAGGACGCATTGTTTGTAAATATAGTTTTGACTGACAGGAGAAGAGCATGTGGCTTGTCTGGTGGGGAAGTGAGACATCGACAAACTTTAATGGCTCTTCTCTCTAGTGGGTGATGGAAGGGGTATATCTGAATCATAACACGTGTCTTGCACGAGGGGAAAGAGCGGGGAGGTAAGCACAAGGGGCGAGGAATGGCAAGAGAGGGGGGGGGGGGGGGGAGGGGAGCGAGGGTAGGGGAGGTGGTGTGTGCTTGCTGAGGCGATCTTGAAGCAAACATTTTTTGAAGCACAGCTGGCAGCATGTACTGGCGAGATTTTGTGGTTTTGTAAGTGACTTGCAGAATTGGAAGCTTTAGTAATGGATGTTGGAGCTTAGGAAGAAAAGGGATTTGACCAATGGGAAAATTATGTTAATGCAGAGTTTTTTCTGGGTATAATCGTGGACAGCCATCTGTGATTGGAACATCAGGGTAGCCGGACATATTGGCCATTTATACCAAACGGCTCACCCGTGGTGAACCGGAAGGGTACTCACATTAAAGAATAAGGGATTGCATATTATTGGGATCACGTTCTGGAGGGAGGTAACATGTCTGAGTAGCATTGGCTACCAACCAGGGTACAGATGAAGGTGAGCCTTGTTGTGATGTGTCAATAAAGTTCAGATGAAAGAGATAGGTATGCGACCAATTTATGAAAACAAAAACTGAAAGAATAAACTGATCAGCTGGGCACTCTGCGGGGGCTAACCGCATCATGTAATGCACATGGCCATGGAAGAGGGAGGTACGAAGTAATGATTGAGGCTGGAACAAATAGACGAGCAACTCAAAGCATTGGTAGTAACCCAGTGCAATGCATGGGTGAGGGAGGAACTGTGCTCTGTCGCCATAGGGGCAATTACATCTCATGGGGTTAACTACTACAAAATTCTCAAAAACCATGAAGTAACAGGGTGAGCTACAAAAAAAAGGGGGGTGCAAACTACTGTGACATTGTACAATAGAACTTTTATTCATTAGGGTGGAAGTCTTGCTAACTAAGTTTTCAACAAGATAACGTGTTACTGCACTTGGGAGATGATGCCACGTCATTGGTGATAATCATCAACAATCTAGTGCTTATTTCAGTGGGTGCTTCAATCGTATTACGTCATGGGTGTATTTGTTTGAATAAACAAACAGGGGTCTGTCACTTAGCAAGAATTTCCATGAAAATGCATATTGTAGCGGGCATGAGAATGAAAAACTCGCAATCATTTTTAATCTTCGTGACAGCTTGAAAGAAAACAGGGAAATAAATGCTTCTAAAATGACAGTAGGCTTAGCTCATCTGCAAGGCAGTGGTACAGTGGAGTATTAGCTCCATAAGTTAGATGAAAATCCAAAGTATCACAATCTATTGAACAATAAAAGACAAATACAATAGACACTGCAAGGAAGGGCTCCACATTCTAGGTTTGACAACAAAAAGAAACATTCAACGACATACGCTTGTAAAGAGTAGAATTGTAGAAAAATGTTGGTAAGGTAAACTTGATGCATTCTTTCGAAAGGCAAAACAAAATGATTTTCAATAAAGGATATCTAAAAATGAAATATAGTATAATACAAAAATTCTACAACAAAGCCGAAAAATACAAACAGCTTAATATCATCAAATAACAAATACTTATACAGTAGCTGGGAGATGGTACCTTTAAGCACCTCAAAATCTTCAGAAATATCTAAACCTTTCACACAATACAAATAGGTGTGGACTTGGGCGATCTTTCTCCTAAAACTATTAATGGTTACTTACAACCACTTAATACTTATACTCTACATAACACTTGCAGTACATTGTGACTCAAAACTTGCAATAAATTACTTATAAATCAAATGAAAATTAGACTTAATTTATGACAGACCAGACAAAGAAGAGGGATAGAAGTGGTAGTGTTTGGGGGCATGACTGGCTTATCGCTAGGTGACAGCTGTGCCAGTCCACGTGTTTGCGCCATGCAGTGTCTTCTTATAGTAAGCATTCACTAGGAACTTAGGACACGATTTAGATGGCTAAAAAGACATTGCGGTAAAGTGAATCATGGTTAAAGGTTCTGCGCTGACTTCTGGGGTGGCAGCATAAAACAGACCACTTAACATCACTTAAAACAACACACACAGGACCTTTTGCCTGCTCACCAATAACCTCAATAAAACAAGCTCATACAACACTTCATATCAAGAAAACTTCACTACCCTCTTGGGGATAATAGCCAGAAGTCATCATATCCTCTATTATAAACTTACAGGGGCAGAACAGATCAATTCTGTTTCAGTGTAGCTTCATGCATTGAGTTAACCAGTCAAGGAACTACCATTTACAAAAAACAGAAGGCATGGATAGAAAAAGAATAAATGGTCTGGAAAGAGTATGCAAAGAGACTAAAAAGAAAAGAAAGAGAAGGTAGAAAAAGTTCATTCCTTTAGTTCGACAATCCGGCATGTCACACAACATCCTATCGGTTATGGCAACACAAGTGCTAATTGTGTATTTACTACTGTGTATGCACCTGGGCCCTAAAGTCGCCTAGTACCAGTAGTAAACAATGGACATCACCAGGCCCGTCAGAATCCAATGGTTTGAAGCTTTTATTACAAGGCCTAAATGCTGATTTTGTGTCTGTGCCGGGCCTTGCAATAAAAACAAACTCCCATCAAGGTAAAAAGAATTAGTGCACCAACAATTTCAGAAATCTTGCAGATGTGATATGATGGCACAGGGTGTTACAGAGCCCTTAAACACTCACAGTACAGAATAGACAGTGATGGTGGCAGTGCAGCGGCTGAGGGCCGTACGCGTGCAGTACTCACATAGCAGCAGTGTGGGTGGCGCGGTGGCTGGCTGCGAAGTGCTGGAAGTATGCGCCCTGGGCATTGATGCCAGGACCCAAACCGGCGGTGAATGTGGGGTGGCAGGTGGGTGGCGGCAGCAGCAGGGAAGCTGCGCTGACTGTGAATAGCGTGCCCGTGCAATTTGTGTAGCCACAGGAGCAGCACGGATGCCTTGCGCATTTTCATCATGTCTTGGTGCCCGACTCAGTGTTGTCGGATGGCTACTGAGAAACTGGGCTGGCTGTGACCGTCAAATGGGGCTGTAGCACGTGCCGTATGCAAGTACGCTGTGGAGCGCATATCAGTGGGCTCAGCACACATGTGTTTGTGTGGTGCACTGTGAGAGGCAGGCTGTGGACTTTGCACCGGGTGCTGGTATGTGCAGATGCAGCATCTTGTGTGGCGTCGCACCTGGTACACTGCAGCACTCAGACTCGTCTCGTAGCAGAATAACAGCGGTGAATATTGACCGACCACACAGTACCAGACATGAACCAACGGAATTGGCCATCCTATGGACTAAACAGTGGGAACAGATTGCAATTATGACACCAGTTAGTGCAGGAACGGCTCTTTTGGAAGCGGCCGAGGCGTATTGAAAGACATTGTTCTTTTCTCGAAATGCGGCCATTTATTGGCAGACAAACTGACAGAAGTGAATGAGTCAGGCCTGTGGAGGCAAGGGTGACCCACGACATAGTTGTGGGTGCTGCAGCACCGGGAAGAGAAGATAATGTTCATAGCTACAGGGCACGTGGCGGAAAGAGCATTTTGGCTGTCGGGCGGCAGGGTACCTCCAGCAGGGCCAAGCGGGTTCCTCTGCCCAAACTGGCCAGGACCCAAGAAAACCACGGGGGCAGCACGGAAAGTTCTGAAGCGTGGCCTGGTCAGCTTTGCCTAAGCGGCATTACCTCGTCAGCACACAAGGGAGGTGCGTGATCGAGATTGCCCACCTCAGTGCTGATGTGCTTCTACCAGATCTTTGGATGAGAAAATTACAGGCAGCCAAAGCTACTGGCTAAAATTTGACCGTAGCAAGAAAATGAAATAAACCTGTTGAAATAAAATAAAAATAGAATCCCCTACTATCTAGCTCAACCTTACAGTTATGAATGATTCACATGGTTCAAAAATGCCAAGATGGAAGTTAAAGATGACCCTTGTTCAAGACGCACTTCGATGTCTACAGATGATACTCATTCAGGAACACCAACAAAATTGTACATGCCAATCAAAGACTGACTGTTCGAGAGATTGCAGAAGAATTTTACATTTCAGTTGGATCATCGTGGTCAGGGATTTTCACCTGCCTCGAGATGACTAGGTGTTTGTGTTGTCCTCATCATTTCATCATCATTCCTGAAGGTGGTGAGGTTGGACTGAGCGAAGGTTGGGAAATTGTACAGGCGCTGATAACTGCGCAATTGAGTGCCCCACAAACCAAACATCATCATCATCATCATCAGTTGGATCATGTCATGAAATCCTGACACAGTATCTTCGAATGAATTGTGCTGCCACAAAGATTGTCCCATGACTCATGACTCAAGAATAGAAAGACCTTTGCCTCACAACCTGTGACTAGCTTTTGGATCACACAAATGAGAACAAGATGTTCCTTAAGACAATCTTAACTGGTGATGAGAAGTAGGTCTGTGGTTATGATGTTGAGACAAGGGTTCAGTGATCACAATGGATTGTGTAAGGTTCTCCAAGACCAAAAAAAGCTCGTCAGGTCAGGTCAAATGTCAAAGCCATGCTAATACTTTTCTTTGACATTGAAGAATTAGTTCATCATGAATTCACACCACAGAGACAAACTGTTAATTGATGGTACTATCAGGTTGGGTTGCAATGGCTGTGAAAAATGTAAGAAGGGAACAGCCAGAAATGTGGTGAGATAATTCATGGCTCTTGCATCATGATAACGCACCCGCACATTCATCCCTGTTGGTGCATGACTATCACACAAAAAACCAAATCACTGTGCTGCACCATCCTCTGAAATCTCCAGGCTTGGCCTCTGCAGACCTTTTTTATTTCCATAGTTGAAAACCCCATTGAAAGGATGATGATTTGCAACAATAGACGAGATAAAAGAAAATTCACAGATAGTGCTTCACGTGACACACCAAGAGGCCTACTAACATTGCTTCTGCAAATGGAAATGGCATTACGATTGGTGTATCAATTGTGAAGGAGAGTATTTTGAAGGATACCATGCACAATAAGTAAAAGGTAAGTGTCAAAAATTTTGTGGACAGTTCTGGAATTTTTTTGAACAGACCTCATATATGCTTAAAACCTCTTGTAGATGAGAAGAGAGCTCCTAGTAAATCCATGACAATTAATTCCTTTGGTTCAATAGGAAGAACTGAATGCATTAGACCTTTTGATTGTACACCAGTTTTTTTTCTGTATTTTTATAACAATTTCCCTAATACCGTAATGATCATAACTTTCATGAAGGTGATCAGTTAGATTGGTCACATGTTGTTCCAGGAAGCACAATTTCCATTCCTGTCTATAGTTTTTTGCCTCAACTACACCCCCAATGTTCTGTACACTATTGTTTCACTTTTGACTCCCATTCTGAATAGTGATGCTGTTTTACGATTCTTGAATTTGGATCTTTATTCTGCTGCCTTCTAATTTGCTTGCATATTCTCCTATTTAGTTTTTCATCTTTTATTTCTTACCAATAATATACTCTAAGTTGACCCCCATTGTTCTCATTACTATTTTCATTCCCTCTGCAGGCTTTCAAATAAAAATGTGGCCCTCAAATATGTACCCTCAGACTCAGAGTTAAAATATTAAAAGTTTTGGCTGGTTTCATTGTCTAGGGGGAGGGATATGTAGTTGTCACATTACAAGTCAAAGTGTGCAAATGTAAATTTTGACTGTAACATAGAAATTTATAAATGAAAGATTGCAAGTAAATAAAATCTGCAGGTACTACTTTTAGCAACTTTAAATGATGAGTACAATAGCAGAAGTACCTTTAAGAATGCCGTTTATTACTGCAAAACACTTAGCGGTGTTGATGGTCCAACAATTAAATAAAATATAAGTTGAGTAACAGGGAAACAATAGATTCCTACTTCACGTAATTAGTTACAAAAAAACAACATAGCTTGCGAGATATTCACTTCTAAATGCATACTACGTCTTCACTGCAGAAGCCATGGAAATCTCACAAGTGCACAAGTTGGCACTATGAAATATTCCTGTCTCCTGCGACCACACGCAAACTTCTCAACATTCTCCAAGTATTTCATGTGACGCTCCATTGCACCTTCCTGTCCAGAACTCTGTCATGTCCTATGCAAACCGATGCTCCTCCCCCACTTCCATACTGTCTCTCCATTGACTTTGGTAGTTGCCTACCATAGTAACGAGTACTGTGATTGGCTAGAGTGCTCCAGCCATGTCTCCAAGCCAACACACACTTACAAATATATTGAAAGACATATGAAATATTGGATTTACATTTAAATAACTTGAAATTAAATAACTATTCCTACAGCTGAACCATAAACATGCTCTAACACACATTATTAAATACATAAACAAATTAAATAAACATATATCAGAGAAACAGAAGCAATAGTAGGTCAGTAGCCTAATGTCTCTGTGCTTTATAAAACACACTAAATATTTAACCAATTTCTTCATGAATAGTATATATCGGGTATATACAAAGACACAGATGAATAAATATATATTTATAATCATGCTGCTATCATTTTTTTATGAAACCGTGGAGTACTTATAGCCTGATGCATTCAATAGTAATTGGCTACTTTGACATCCAATAACTCATGTACTATTCAGATTACATGCCTGTAATTCATATCAACTTAGGTTTATACTAATAGCTTTCTACAGACACGTTATGCAACAAAATTGGATGAACCATTTAGATTTTGAAAATTCGTTGCTGGGTGTTACTTGCATAATTTACAGTCAGATACTAAACTTTAAGCTAATACAGATATTGAAAATCTGATTACACCATCAGGATTATCTTGCAAATAATATTAATGTCCATGTTTCTTTTTGAGGTATCATGATTCCTCTGGCTACTGTTAATTTCTACATGGACTATGAAATGTCTGCCATTATGGTTTCACAAAGTATGCCATCTTTGGCACTCCCGGCATACAAGTCTCCTTCATTGACACAAAACACCTTCCTCGACGTAGCGTTAACATGGAATTACGAGCCACACGGTCAGCCTGGACCATGTACTTTGGCTACCCCACTTTCTATGGCTACTGTTCGGCACCACGTGGTTGCTGACGAGCCCTGGCTTGCCGAGTGGCCCGTGCGGCCATACCAACTCCAAAATAAAAATATTTTCAGGGCACCACAACTCACCCGTTACCTCACACCTCTTTCTGTTGTCATGCTGGAAAGAGCATCCACTATAATATTTTCCTTTCATGTAGCGGATTTTAAGATCAAACTGTTGAAGATATAAGGTCCACCTCATTAATGTAGGTGTTTCAATCTACACTGCTGTAGAAAAGTCAGAGTTTTATAGTCTGTATACACTATAGTTCTGTGTCACAACAAATATTAGGTTTTTGCATAAGTTAATAGCATTATGAGAGAACTTTAATCATCAATAATATAATGCTGCAGGCTTTCCCAGTGACCTATTGACATTTTGAAAAAAATGAGACTTCTGTCAGATGTTTGCGTCATTCTCGCATGATATTTTGATGCCATAACTCACTGTCTTCTTCAGATGTTACTCAAGAATGGACATTGGGTGGATAGAGTCCTGTATTTATGTCTGTAGGGTGCTGGGTTCTCTGTAGTTGGTCCACTCCACATCAGGTGTTCCCTTCACAGTTCACACCCACCAGACACAGCTCCCATGGTCCTCTGTGGTCACTGGTGTTCTGACTGCCATCCGTGACCAAAGATCAGAGAGGACCATGGGTGCTGTGTCTGGTGGGTGTGGACTGTGAAGGGAACACCCAATGCGGCACAGACTGACTAGGGAGCACTCAGCACCTCACAGGCATAAATACTGGACTTGATCCACCCAAGGACCATTCTCGGGTAGCACTTGAAGAAATATCATGATAGAACAACGCGAACATCCAGCAGAAGTCTAATTTTTTCAAAATGTCTTCAATAATATATTTTCCTTCACTTTTTACTACATTCTGCCAACACTGGGGTAACGTTTTGATTCTGTGACTGTAGAAATCATACGGTTTTGAGGCAAAGAACTCGCCAAGCCATTTTTAGTGTGCATTTCATCCAGAAAGGAAGTTCATTGAAGGTTGTTTGATAGAGAACAGAAAAGTTGGAAGTCTGAGGCCACAAGATCAGGTGAATAAGTTGGGTGCAGAATGACTTTCCAACTACATTTCTGTGTAGTGTTTTTTGTCATTGTTGCTGTTCCACCATACATATAACATTATCTTTTGTGGATGCATGCGGGTTTTCTATGAGGAGTTGCTGCTTTTTTGGGCTCAACCATCACTTTCATCTCCTTGTGTTAGCATAAAGACACCATTTCTCATTACGAGCAATGGTACAGGACTTCTGCAATTTTTGCTTAGAGCGCACGGTACCCATTGTGACAGGGTGGGGTTCACAGGTCTTGTTTTGCGATTTATTTAATGTCCACCTACCTCAGTATAATGTCCATTCACCACCTGTTGCTCTGCATTCATAGGTACTATGTAGATGATGCGAAGGAAGTGTTGAAAAAAACCACCATCCATACTTACAACTTACGATTACAAAGTACGCGTAACTCCAATAACAAGATAAACCTGTAAATCTCTGTTAATAACGGGCAAAGCGAGTGCTTCCTCCCTTCATTGAAAATGTTTGTTTGTAGATACTGATGTTTTATTATGGTCCTTTTCATTTATTGTGTCACCAAGCCCACATTTACGTTGGTAGTACATCTACTACTAGTTCGTGCAGCTTATATCGCACGTAAGACAGCCAGAAATGTGCTAAGTCCAACCTGAAATGTTACGAGATTCACATAGGCAACACACTGTTACAAAATGAGTTCACATTCAGTCTTTTTTAGTGGATTCTTCAAAAGAAGATGCTCACCAAAATGTTCTGTACATGCATACGGAACACGCCATGCAGAATATTCACAAAGGCCGACAGTTTCACATGCGGTTTATTCTGCAACCAACATTCCAAAACCTCTCAAAACTTCACCGAAATGTCCATAATTGTATCTGCTAGCATGGTGATATAAACTGAGTGTGATTTAACCATCATTTCTTCATCTTACGGGTAATTTTTTCGGACACCTATGACATGACCTTCTCGTCCGACTGCGAGTCCACGACTGATTGAATGCCGTCACTCACAGGGCATATAACTCATCCAATTATATGGAACAAACTTCTCTCTCATTGGTTGAACCAAATCCAATCCAATCCAATCCAATTAACCTTTCATGATCAATTTCTGGTGCAAACCACTTCACTCCAGTCAGCATTCGCAGATGCATCTACATCATTTCAGATTGCAAAATTTCATAAAATGTTCAACAAAACCAAATGAAACGAAAATCAAAAGAAAACTATACTTGAAATATACTTTATAACTAAGTGTCCTCTTACTATCTTTCTGGCTGACTTATTACAAAAGCAAACGCTCCTGGACATACATCATCCACCACTTGGGGGGATTCACTGTTTTCAGGACATCCTGGTTCTGAACACTTGCTAATTAAGGATGATGTAATACATTATAAAATTGAAATTTGACGTATGTCCCCACATACATACTCACATTCACTCTCATCTACTCCCACCCTAACGCAAAATATAAATATAAACTTTTAAACTATTATTTTCCTTACGAAAGCAAAATTATTAAAAGTTTAGAATTAAAATTCCTTAAAAATAACTTGTGCACACTGAGAGTGCTGTTAGTATTTTCAAATAACAAAGAAACTTAAACTGTCGTGATACCTACCTGAATTTACTTTACTAAGTGTTGGTTAAGTACTTTTTTAATAGGTTTTTTATTTTTCCAAAACTATTAAATTTATCCTCATGAAAATGTTGCACACTGTTCTTATAAAGTATAAAAGTTCCTATATCAAATCTGAAAACAAACAGATCATATTTATCATAGTTATTTAGTTTCTTAGGTGAGATGAATAAGTGATCTTAGTACGCTCTACACAGTGCAGTTCTAATGGTCTGCACACCGCGACAGATGGCATTACGATGCCAGCAGCTGACTACACAGTGGCCAGGGCTGTAGGCTTCATTGCCAGCCTCCAATACAGCTGGACCTAACAGAATAAAACTTACTACAAAACTCTGGATCCGTGCAAATAGCTGTGACGTTACACCATACACCCAATTTTTTAACCTTACCCATTGCATGTAAATGTTGCATGATGGTGGAAGGGCCACAGCTCATTGCATTTGCCAGTTCTTGAGTACACTGACCTGGATCACTGTGGTTTAATACATTTAAACAGTCTTCAACAGACACCGAAGGTCTTCATGAATGAGAGAGTCACTAATGTCAAAATTATCCTCCTTAAAATGAGAAAACCATTTTCTTGCAAGCACTGTCCACTGACTTTATCTCCATACATCTCGCAAATGTTTCTGGCTGCCTCTGCTGCTGTCACCTCTCTATTAAAATCAATCAGAAGAATATGTCACCTGTTCCCCTGGACTTGTGCCATACAGTTGAGAAATGTAGGGTGCCCCTAAATAGGTAAGGTGTGCACTACACATCAGAGGCTACTACTTAGGTAGCTAACTGTGTGACTATCCATCCAGTCCTAAAAACAATAGCTGTAGGAAACCCAGAAGTATCAGTGTAAGATTGAAATAAATGCCTCCCACAGGTGAGAATATTATTTTCTAGCGTCCACAGTTCCAGTCACTATTTCCAAATTACAAAATGACAATATATAAACCCATATAGGAACAGTTAACTACAAATTAAAATTAGAATTGAAAAAAAACCATAGCAACCTTAATACCATCATGGAAAACAAATATGCTACAAACTTATGCACCAACCTAATGTCATTCTAATATCTGAAATCCAAAAATTATGGTTAGTGCCTCCAATATTGAAATATAATAACACTCTTCATGAGCATGTGAAGTCCTGCTTGAGAAAGCCATTGTTCTATGGTCCACTCCAATGTATGTTTCAACCGACTGAAAAATTTCTACTCACAAACCACAAGACTTGAGGCTGTACTCATACAAAAATGTAACGAAAGCTCAAGATGATGCAGAATTTTACTTTCTGCTAGCTCTTTCTTTAAACTTTTGAAAGCTTCTTCACATTCACTATGATCTATCATATATCTCTCAAACAAAAACCGTGCCCAGTTCTCGGAAAAAGGCACATGTCCCACCCGTCTACAAGAAGGGTAGTAGAAGTAATCCATAAAACTACTGTCCAATATCATTGACATCGATTTGTTGTAGAATTGCAACATATTCTGAGCTCAGACAAATGAGATATCTTGAACAGAATGGCCTCCTCAATGCCAACCTGCACGGTTTTTGAAAACATCAGTCACGTGAAACCCAGCTCGCACTTTTCTCACATTACATACTGAAAGCTGAGTCAAGTGGAAGGACTGAACCAGAGACTTTGAAAGTTCTCTGACAAGCTACGCTGTGACTTCCCCTGGACTTGTGCCATACAGTTGAGAAATGTAGGGTGCCCCTAAATAGGTAAGGTGTGCACTACACATCAGAGGCTACTACTTAGGTAGCTAACTGTGTGACTATCCATCCAATCCTAAAAACAGTAGCTGTAGGAAACCCAGAAGTATCAGTGTAAGATTGAAATAAATGCCTCCCACAGGTGAGAATATTAAAATCCGAATAGTAAACTGCCAAAGCATTTGCCAAAGTGCCCCCGTTTGAAGTACTCATGAAAAGTAGTGAAGCTCACTTAATCCTAGGTACAGAAATCTGGTTGAAACCTGAAATTGATAGCAGTAAGATTTTTGGGGAAAATGTAAGTGTATTAGAATAGATTAGATTAGATTAGATTAATACTAGTTCCATGGATCATGAATACGATATTTCGTAATGATGTGGAACGAGTCGAATTTTCCACTACATGACGTAATTAGGTTAATTTAACAACATACTTAAGTTAATATAACAACTTTTTTTTTGTGTTTTTTTATTTTTATTTTTTTTTTATTTTTTAATATTTTTTTCTTAATTTATATCTAAAAATTCCTCTATGGAGTAGAAGGAGTTGTCATTCAGAAATTCTTTTAATTTCTCCTATATCAAAAGGATAGGCAAATGGAAAATGGAGATGGTGTATTTGTCTCAGTAGGCAAAAAACTCAAATCCACCAAAATAGAAATTGAAGCTGCATGTGAGACTTTTTTGGCCAAGACTCAGTATCAGTGATGGGCATAAAAAGATAATTAGATCCATATATTGCTCACCAGACTCATCTGACGTAACAGAAAACTTCAGAGAAAGCCTCAGTTCACTTGTACATAAGTTCCCCAATCATACTGTATTCATTGGTGGAGACTTTAATAATCCAACAATTAATTGGGAAAATTACAGATTTGTGAGTGGTGGGCACGATAAGACATCCTGCGAAACTTTACTACATGCTTTCTCTGAAAAATACCTAGAACATATAGTTAGGAACCCTACTCATGATGGATATATATTGGATCTAATGGCAAGAAATAGATCTGACCTCTTTGAGGATGTCCACCTCAAAACTGGTATCAGTGACCATGATGTAGTTTATTTATTTATTTACACATCAAGTTCCATAAGACCAAATTGAGGAGCAAATCTCAAAGGTCATGGAACACGTCAGTACATGAACTTACAACATAAAAGTAATAACAGATAAAAATAAATGTTCATGAACCTGAAAAAAGTCAGTCCGTAAGTTTAAGTAAACGCTATAAGCAAACAATAAGAATCATTTTTCAAGGAACTCCTCGACAGAATAGAAGGAGTGACCCATGAGGAAACTCTTCAGTTTCGATTTGAAAGCACGTGGATTACTGCTAAGATTTTTTAATTCAAGTGGCAGCTTATTGAAAATGGATGCAGCAGTATACTGCACACCTTTTTGCACAAGAGTTAAGGAAGTCCGATCCAAATGGAGGTTTGATTTCAGCCTAGTATTAACCGAGTGAAAGTTGCTTATTCTTGGAAATAAACTAATATTGGTAACAAGAAACGATAATAAGGAATATACATATTGAGAGACCAATGTCAAAATACCCAGACTCGTGAACAGAGGTCGACAAGAGGTTCGTGAACTCACACCACTTATTGCCCGAACTGCCCGTTTCTGAGCCAAAAATATCCTTCTAGAATGGGAAGAGCTACCCCAAAACATAATACCATACAACATAAGTGAATGAAAATAAGCAAAGTAGACTAATTTACGTGTTGGAGTATCACTCACTTTTGATACCGTTCGAATAGTGAAAATGGCAGTATTAAGTCTTTGAACAAGATCCTGAACGTGGGCTTTACACGACAGCTTACTGTCTATCTGAACACCTAGAAATTTGAACTAATCATATGCACGTTCTGTGAGATTAAAACGTCAGGTTTTGTTGAATTGTGTGTTAAAAACTGTAAATACTAAGTCTTACTGTGATTTAACGTTAGTTTATTTTCTACAACCCATGAACTGAAGTCATGTACTGCACTACTTGAAACTGAGTCAATGTTGCACACAACATCCTTTACTACCAAGCTAGTGTCATCAGCAAACAGAAATATTTTAGAGTTACCCATAATATTAGAGAGCATATCATTTATATAAATAAGGAACAGGAGCGGCCCCAACACTGATCCCTGGGGCACCCCCCACTTGACAGTACCCCACTCAGATCCCACATCACAGCCATTATCAACATTGTAAATAATGGCCTTTTGCTGCCTGTTGCTAAAGTAAGGGTGAACCAATTGTGAGCTACTCCCCTTATTCCGTAATGGTCCAACTTCTGGAGCAATATTGTGAGATCAACACAGTCAAATGCCTTTGTTAAATCAAAAAATATGCCAAGCGTTCGAAACTTTTTGTTTAGCCTATCCAGTACCTCACAGAGAAAAGAGAATATAACATTTTCAGTTGTCCAATGATTTCTAAAGTCGAACTGTACATTTGATAGCAAATTGTGTGATATAAAATGATCAATTAACCTTACATACACAGCCTTTTCGATAACTTTTGCAAACACTGGTGGCATAGAAATAGGTCTAAAATTATCTACATTATCCCTTTCTCCCTTTTTATAAAGCGGCTTTACTACAGAGTACTTTAATCGCTCAGGAAACTGACCATTCCTAAAGGAAAAATTACAAATGTGTCTAAATACAAGGCTAACATGTGCAGCACAGTACTTTAATATTCTGCTAGACACTCCATAATAACCATGAGAGTCCTTAGTCTTCAGTGATTTAATTATTGACTCAATCTCCCTCTTGTCTGTATCACAGAGGTGTATTTCAGACGTCAATCTCGGAAAGGTATTTGCTAAGAAATTTATATGATTTCTTGTAGAAACTAAATTTTTGTTTAATTCACCAGCAATGCTCAGAATATGATTGTTAAATGCTGTACATATATCTGATTTATCAGTAACAGAAATATTATTACTGCAAATTAACTTTACATCATCGACCTTGTGCTGCTGACCAGACACTTCCCTCACAACTGACCATATGGCTTTAATTTTATCCTGTGAATTAGCTATTCTATTTGCATACCCCATACTTTTTGCCTCGCTAATAACATTTTTAAGCACCTTACAATACTGTTTGTAATGGGCTACTGTAGCTTGATTGTGACTACTTCTAACATTTTGATGTAATTCCCGCTTTGTTCTACATGATAACCTTATCCCACTAGTCAGTCAACCGGGCTTACTGCTAGTACCCTGTTTAGAATGTTCTAATGGAAAGCAACTCTCAAAGAGCATGAGTAATGTGTTATGGAAAGCATTGTATTTATCATCTATATTATCGGCACTATAAACATCTTGCCACTCTTGTTCCTTGACAAATTTTAAAAAACTCTCTATTGCTGTTGGATTAACTTTCCTACATAGTTTGTAATTAAATGTGACATTGGTTTGAGTACAAAAACCTTTTAGTGTTAAAATTTGTGCATCATGGTCTGAAAGGCCATTCACCCTTTTACTAACAGAATACCCATCTAGTAATGAAGAATGAATAAAAATATTGTCTATGACTGTGCTACTGTTCCCCTGCACCCTAGTTGGAAAAAACACAGTTTGCATCAGATCATATGAATTTAGGAGATCTACCAACATCCTTTTTCTTGCAGAATCATATACAAAATTAATATTGAAGTCACCACATATAACTACTTTCTGGTACTTCCTACAAAGTATCAGTATCAATGATTACCAAAGTACAAAGGACAACTAAAACAAGCAGAAAGACATACATGTTTAAGTAAACTAGATAAAAAATCAGTAATTTCATATCACAATGAGGAAATTGGAACTTTCAGCACAGGTCAGGAGCATGTAGAGGAACTCTGTCTCATGTTTAAAAGAATAGTTGACCACACACTGGATAGATATGTACCCAGTAGTACAGTTCACAATGGGAGGGAACCTCCATGGTATACAGTCATTGTAAAGAAACTTCTAAGGAAATAGATATTACTGCATAATAGGTGAAAACAAAGCATAGGGTTATTGATAGAGAGACGTTGAGTGAAACATGTTTGGCTGTCAAGAGAGCAATGCACAATGCCTGCGATGACTACCGTAGCAGAGTATTGTCAAATGACATTTCTCAAAATCCAAAGAAATTGCTGGTTGTATGTATAGGCTGTTAGTGGCACCAAAGTTAGTGTCCATCCCCTAGCAAATGAGACAGGGAAATTAAGTGTAGCAAAGCAAATGCCGAAATGCTTAACTCCATTTTCAAATGTTCTTTTACAAAGGAAAACCCAGGATAATTGCCCTAATTTAATCCTTGTACCACTGCAAAGATTAATGAAATAAGTATTAGTGTCAGTGGTGTTGAGAAACACCTGAAATCAATAAAATTGAACAAAGCTCCAGGACCCCATGGAATCCCTGTCCAATTCTATACTGAATTTGTGACTGATCCACAAAACTACCAGCCAATATCCTTGTTATCACTTTGTTGTAGAATCTTAGAATATATTCTAAGCTCAAACATAATGAGGTATCTCGAACGGAATGAACTCCTCAATGCCATCCAGCATGGTTTTCGAAAACATAAATCATATGAAACCCAACTCACACTTTTCTCACATGACATACCGAAAGCTTTGGATCAAGGCAGCCAGGTAGATGAAGAGTTTGTTCATTTCCAAGAAGCATTTGACTCAGTACTGCACCTACACCTATTGTCAAAAGTATGATCATATGGGGTATCAAGTGAAATTTGTGACTGGATAGAGGAGTTTTTAGTAGGGAGGGCACAGCATGTTATCTTGTTTGGACATTCATTATCAGATGTGGAAGTAACTTTGGGTGCATCCCAGGGAAATGTGTTGGGACCCTTTCTGTTCATGTTGGATCTTAATGACCATGGAGACAATATTAATAGTAAAATCAGGCTTTATGCAGATGATGCAGGTATCTATAATGAAGTACTATCTGAGAGAATCTGCATAAGTATTTAGGCAGATCTTGCTAAGATTTCAATATGGTGCAGAGATTGGCAACTTGCTCTAAATGTTCAGAAACGTAAAATTTTGCAATTCACAAAACAAAAAACGCAGTATCCTATATGGCTATAATATCAGTAGGTATATGAAATTTAATGATCACACAGGTTCAGTCAAGGATAAAGCAAGTCATAGACTTTGGTTTATTGGTAGAATACTGGGGAACTGCAATCAGTCTACAAAAGGGATTGCTTACAAACCACTCTTGCAACCCATCCTAGAATATTGATCAAGTGTGTGGGACCTGTACCAGATAGGACTAACAGGGGGTAACGAATGTACACAGAGGGGGGCAGCATGAATGATCACATGTTTGTTTAATCAATTGAAGAGTGTCACAGAGATGCTGAAATGCAGACTCTTGAAGACAGACATAAACTATCCTGAGAAAGTCTATTAACAAAGTTTCAAGAACTGGCTTTAAACGATTACTCTAGGGATGTACTACAATCCCTTATGTAACACTCACACAGGGATAATGAGGATAAGATTAGAATAATTATTGCATGTGCAGAAGCATTCAAATAATTGTTCTTCCCATGCTCCATACGTCAATGGAACAGGAGGAAACCCTGATAACTGGCACAATGGGAGGTACCATCTCCCATGCACCTCACAGTGGCTTGCATAGTATAGATGTAGATGTAGATGTAGATTCTTTGGTCCAATTCCACGCTACATTCTCCTTCGATAAGTTGCCTAGACATGGATTACTGAATGATTGACCTATTACAAATTTTCATTAATATCCAAACAGGCCAAACATAGCTTATAAGTTCTTTATTGTTTCTGTTGTTGTTGTTGTTGTCTTCAGTCCTGAGACTGATTTGATGCAGCTCTCCATGCTACTCTATCCTGTGCAAGCTTCTACATCTCCCAGTACTTACTGCAACCTACATCCTTCTGAACCTGTTTAGTGTATTCATCTCTTGGTCTCCATCTATGGTTTTTACCCTCCACTCTGCCCTCCAATGCTAAATTTGTGATCCCTTGAGGCCTCAGAACATGTCCTACCAACCGGTCCCTTCTTCTTGTCAAGTTGTGCCACAAACTTCTGTTCTCCCCAATTCTATTCTATACCTCCTCATTAGTTATGTGATCTACCCATCTAATCTTCAGCATTCTTCTGTAGCACCACATTTCGAAAGCTTCTATTCTCTTCTTGTCTAAACTATTTATCATCCATGTTTCACTTCCATACACGGCTACACTCCATATAAATACTTTCAGAAACGACTTCCTGACACTTAAATCTATACTTTATGTTAACAAATTTCTCTTCTTCAGAAACGCTTTCCTTGCCATTGACAGTCTACATTTTATATCCTCTCTACTTCGTCCATCATCAGTTATTTTGCTCCCCAAATAGCAAAACTGCTTTACTACTTTAAGTGTCTCATTTCCTAATCTAATTCCCTCAGCATCACCCGACTTAATTCGACTACATTCCATTATCCTCATTTTGCTTTTGTTGACATTCATCTTATATCCTCCTTTCAAGACACTGTCCATTCCGTTCAACTGCTCTTCCAAGTCCTTTGCTGTCTCTGACAGAATTACAATGTCATCGGCGAACCTCAATGTTTTTATTTCTTCTCCATGGACTTTAATACCTACTCCGAACTTTTCTTTTGTTTCCTTTACTGTTTGCTCAATATACAGATCGAATAACATTGGGGACAGGCTACAGCCCTGTCTCACTCCCTTCCCAACCGCTGCTTCCCTTTCATGCCCCTCGACCCTTATAACTGCCATCTGGTTTCTGTACAAATAGTAAATAGCCTTTCACTCCCTGCATTTTACCGCTGCCACTTTTAGAATTTGAAAGAGAGTATTCCAGTCAACATTGTCAAAAGCTTTCTCTAAGTCTACAAATGCTAGAAATGTAGGTTTGCCTTTCCTTAATCTATTTTCTAAGATAAGTTGTAGGGTCAGTATTGCCTCACGTGTTCCAACATTTTTGCGGAATCAAAACTGATCTTCACCTAGGTTGGCTTCTACCAGTTTTTCCATTCGTCTGTAAGGAATTCGGGTTAGTATTTTGCACCTGTGACTTATTAAACTGATAGTTCGGTAATTTTCACATCTGTCAACACCTGCTTTCTTTGGGATTGAAATTATTATATTCTTCTTGAAGTCTGAGGATATTTCACCTGTCTCATACATCTTGCTCACCAGATGGTAGAGTTTTGTCAGGACTGGCTCTCCCGAGGCAGTCAGTAGTTCTAATGGAATGTTGTCTGCTCCCGGGGCCTTGTTTCGAGTCCGGTCTTTCAGTGCTCTGTGAAACTCTTCACGCAGTATCGTATCTCCCATTACATCTTCATCTACATCCTCTTCCATTTCCATAATATTGTCCTCATGTACATCGCCCTTGTATAGACCCTCTATATACTCCTTCCACCTTTCTGCTTTCCCTTCTTTGCTTAGAACTGGGTTTCCATCTGAGCTCTTGATATTCATACAAGTGGCTCTCTTTTCTCCAAAGGTCTCTTTAATTTTCCTGTAGGCAGTATCTATCTTACCCCTAGTGAGATAAGCCTCTACATCCTTACATTTGTCCTCTAGCCATCCCTGCTTAGCCATTTTGCACTTCCTGTCGATCTCATTTTTGAGACGTTTGTATTCCTTTTTGCCTGCTTCATTTACTGCATTTTTATATTTTCTCCTTTCATCAATTAAATTGAATATTTCTTCTATTACCCAAGGATTTCTACTAGCCCTCGTCTATTTACCTACTTGATCATCTGCTGCCTTCACTACTTCATCCCTCAAAGCTACCCATTCTTCTTCTACTGTATTTCTTTCTCCCACTCCTGTCAATTGTTCCCTTATGCTCTATCTGATACTCTGTACAACCTCTGGTTTAGTCAGTTTCTCCAGGTCCCATCTCCTTAAATTCCCACCTTTTTGCAGTTTCTTCAGTTTTAATCTACAGTTCATAACAAATAGATTGTGGTCAGAATCCACATCTGCCCCTGGAAATGTCTTACAATTTAAAACCTGGTTCCTAAATCTCTGTCTTACCATTATATAATCTATCTGATACCTTCTAGTATCTCCAGGATTCTGCCATGTATACAACCTTCTTTTATGATTCTTGAACGAAGTGTTAGCTATGATTAAGTTATGCTCTGTGCAAAATTCTACCAGACGGCTTCCTCTTTCATTTCTCTCCCTCAATCCATATTCACCCACTATGTTTCCTTCTCTCCCATTTCCTACTCTCAAATTCCAGTCACCCATGACTATTAAATTTTCGTCTCCCTTCACTATCTGAATAATTTCTTTTATCTCATCATACATTTCATCACTTTCTTCATCATCTGCAGAGCTAGTTGGCATGTAAAGTTGTACTACTGTAGCAGGCGTGGGCTTCGTGTCTATCTTGGCCACAATAATGCGTTCAGTACGCTGTTTGTAGTAGCTTACCCACACTCCTATTTTTTTATTCATTATTAAACCTACTCCTGCATCACTCCTATTTGATTTTGTATTTATAACCCTGTATTCACCTGACCAAAAGTCTTGTTCCTCCTGCCGCCGAACTTCACTAATTCCCACTATATCTAACTTCAACCTATCCATTTCCCTTTTTAAATTTTCTAACCTACCTGCCCGATTAAGGGATCTGACATTCCACACTCCGATCCGTAGAACGCCAGTTTTCTTTCTCCTGATAACGGCGTCCTCTAGAGTAGTCCCCACTCGGAGATCCGAATGGGGGACTATTTTACCTCCGGAATATTTTACCCAAGAGGACGCCATCATCATTTAATCATATAGTAAAGCTGCGTGCCCTCAGGAAAAATTACGGCTGTAGTTTCCCCTTGCTTTCAGCCGTTCACAGTACCAGCACAGTAAGGCGGTTTTGGTTAGTGTTGCAAGGCCACATCAGTCAATCATCCAGACTGTTGCCCCTGCAACTACTGGCCTTTCAACAGATACCCCTCCATTGTGGTTGCACCTACGTACCGGCCATCTGTATCGCAGAGGCACGCAAGCCTCCCCACCAACGGCAAGGTCCATGGTTCATGGGGGTAGTTATTGTTTCTAGCTGCTGGGAAATCAGCAGTAGCCCTCATTTTTTCCAGTCAGGTTGTACCCTTCTTCATTAATTATGTGTCTGAGAAAATAAATTTTTGTTTTCACAAATTATGACTTACTTAACTTCAGTGTTATACATTTTTATTGATAGTCCACAGCCACCATCTACCATCATGGTGTGAGGTCTGTAGATGGTCTTAAACAGACCAAAACCAGTATCCTCATGAAAAAAGAAGTTTCTTGCGGTTGTGACCATTCATGTTCATTTTTAAGTAATAGAAAAAAACAACTGTACTTGAAGAGAAATGGTCTCAAAAAATATGTTATTTTCTGTTTGTTTTGATGTATAGTTTCTTCATTTGTGTTTTAATTGGTCAAGCAAATCTAGGATTTTGGGTTTTCGATTTTCCTGTGGAGTTTTGGTATCACTGATTTTGTTTGAACTATATAGGTTATGAGAGCTTTGCAATACCATGATTTTTTATGTATTTTTTGGTTCTAGGTACTAATGGCTTCTTTTGAGCTATGTAGGTCAAGTGAATGTACAATCCTGTGGTTTTTGTTGTTGTAGCATTATTCTGTATGTTGAGAATTTTTGGTCTTTGATTTTGTCAATAATATTTGTTTTGGCATGGCATATTTAGCTTGTCCCCACCCTAAACCTCCTACTTCCAGTGTTTGTCCTGTTAGTTTTGTTTTGCTTGTGGAGTGAAATATCTTTAATGCATTTTTATTTTTGTTTGCGTGTCTATGTAGTGGTATTACAGTCAACATATTATATATGGTGGTAGTAGGGGTGTCTGCCATCTTGATGATGACATGAGTCAAAGCAGAAAGAGGTACTGAGTGCTTCTGTAATGCCTATGGAACATTATTATTACACAGTTTCTGAAAGCCCTTATTTACAAAATAAACATTTTATGATTCAAAATTATTTGAAATCTTAATTACTGACTGGCTTAAGTAGTGAAAGATGTTGTCTGATTCAGAAAAAAAAATATATTGTCTAAGTTCAAAATATTGTAGCCATTAAAGCAAAATAGGTGACTGAAATTTGGAGAGTCCAAACTTTTGATGTCAGTTTTCTCTTAAGTTAAGTACTTTAAGCTAATTCCAAATATGTTCTCCAGAACTTGGAAGTGCCTACTTTCTAATTACTGGTAGCAATAATTCCTCTGCTACAGATTAGGTCACAGAGTTATTCCATTACATAGCATTGTCATAACTTTAATTATCTGTATCTTTTAATTATTAAGGTTTTCAGAAAAAACTGACTTCATTATTATAATCAGGAACGTAACTTTAACCAACTGAGCTATAATTTTACAGTTTATATAGTCTCGTACATATGGTATATTGCAGGTGCCTGTGCATTGTATATAGCACAAAAATTGAAAAAAAAAATCATTTATTTTTGGGAGCAGAAAACATAACAGGTGGGTTAAACCTCAACTTGGTACATTTCAAGTGCACATAAAAATTAATGGAATAAGGCTAAAAGACACAAAAACAGGAAAGCAATACATTTATGTATTATCACATAAGATGCAGCATATTTGAAGGTAATCTTATAGCCTTTTGTACAAATGTGTGAACAGAACGTCCATAAGCACAGATGTAAGAGCTGTATTGTATTGTATTGTATTTTTATTGAGCCAGGCAATCATAATATTGTACAGCTGTACATAAGATATTGGGCAGGTCAAGAGAGCTATTTACAAGTAATTTTTACAAATTGATTTTTACATTATTTTGTAACAAGGAAATTATCTATCTTAAACAAAACAGTTAATACAAATCATAGAATTGTATGGTTGTACATATGATATTGGACAGGTCAATAGAAGATATTTGCAAGTAATTTTTAATAAATTGATTTTACATAATTTTGTAATGAGGAAGTTAGCTATCTTTAACAAAACAGTAAATACAAATGTTGTATAGTAAAATAGAAACAGCCGATACAAATGTAATAGTAAAATAATCCAGTATATTTCATAGACATGCACAGTATATAATAATCCAGTATATATCATAGACATCTTTGATAAAGCCAAATGCTACATTCAACGAACAACATGCAATATACAAAACAAAACGTCTAGTCTAGGACAAAATGATTATGTTGTCGTCTTAGCTGGTGCAAACGATATTAATGGATCAAAACGTGCTTTTATGACATCACTAGATGAAACCATCGCAAAAACTAGGCGCACACAACTAATTCTATGTACAATACCATATAGGTATGACATGCCAAATGAAAACCGCAAAATCTACCAAATGAACAGTTACTTGATGCAGAAGGCATCTTACAGTGAACACATCAGAGTTTTAGATGTAAATAGCTTCCTCCAATGGAAAGACTTCACTAGGCATGGGCTTCACTTACATAAAATGGGAAAAAGAAACTGTGTGTTAATCTGCTGAATGCCATCAAAAGTCCACTGTTAACAATAAGTGCCATAAAACGTGTTACACCACAACATCAAACATATTTGTGGTCCAATGAAGCTAATTTGGTGGACAATCTCAGAATAATGAGCAACACTGCAGCTCAACCAACAACACCAGGAGCTGAAGAGCCGTCAGTAACAACAACAAAAGTGAATATGCAGTCAGGGTCACCAAGGAAAACATCAGAAACAGTTTTAGAAAAGAAGGAGGTATCCTCAGTCAGCACCAAGTCACCACCAACATCCTATGCAAAAACCTTGTCAAGTGCCACAAATGGCTCTGAGCACTATGGGACTCAACTGCTGAGGTCATTAGTCCCCTAGAACTTAGAACTAGTTAAACCTAACTAACCTAAGGACATCACAAACAACCATGCCCGAGGCAGGATTCGAATCTGCGACTGTAGCGGTCTTGCGGTTCCAGACTGCAGCGCCTTTAACCGCACGGCCACTTTGGCCGGCAAGTGCCACAAATCAGTCAGCCCACGACATCCAAGTGGAAACAGCAAAAAATGTGCAGCCACACTCCAAATCAGTACCACTGGAAACTGTGACAAGATCCTCACACGAAAACGCAGACCTCCAGCCCACAGCCAGGATTTTTTATGGGCAAGAACACCAGTAGCTCCCTGTTAGCAGCAAACCAAAGGAAAACAGATGCAGAGCAAAATCTTCATGAACCAAAACTACAAGAAAACCTGGCGAGTGGTGTCAAAAATCATTCCATTGGAAAACAGTCACTATTATCCTTTAAAATATTACACCATAATTTGCAGTCAATGTTTAATAAGTTACTAGAAATAGATCTCTTCCAAAAAACAAAGTAACACTTAGATGTTCTCTGTATTACTGAACACTGGTTAACAGAAGACAAAATAAAAAAAAAAACCACTTGGCGAATTTACTCTAGCTGGTTATTCTTGTCGGAACAAAAGTAAGGGAGGTGGTACAGCAATCTATGACAAAAAAAAGTTTAAGATACAAAAGCCTCACAAAGTACGATAATATGCAAATAGAAACAGACTCTGAATTCTCCTTAATTATCTAAACAGACTATAACCTATTGATACTGAGTGTATATAGAGCCCCTGATGGGAACATCCAAACCTTCAAACACTCCCTCGAAGTACTACTCACAAAAATTCACTCGCTAAACAAAAATCTATTAATAAGTGGAGATTTTAATATTGACTTCCTCACACCTGGAAAAAACAAAGATGAATTGTTGAATATTACAAATTCATTCAACCTATCCTCAACTGTAAACACACCAACCAGGATACAAAAAATTCAAAAAAAGCTCTAGATCATATTTTCATAAACGCAGACAAACTACACCACTCAATCGAAGTCATCAGCACAGGTTACAGTGACCATGAATCCCAAATACTAACGGCGAATTTAAATTACATAGGACAATATCTCACAATAACTAAAATGCAAAAGCAATTTAATGATAATAATAATAATAATAATAATAGCTTTATTCAACATCGAATGGTACACTGCACATGTACAAAGAAACAGTAATGATTAAAGTTATTTGTACAATACACAAGACACATTCTTCTGAATACATCATTAATTTACAACAAAATTACAATAAGATGTTTACTGATTTCTATTCACATAATTTTACAAAGCATTTGTTGTTCTTCATATCAGTATGGTACTCTTCTAATGTGTAGAAAGGGTGTTTTACTAAAAATTTCTTAAGCTGATGTTTCAGTTTAATTGTAGGAAGAGCCATGACTACAGTAGGCAGTGCATTAGCTAATTTTATACCTGTGTACCCCTTTTTGTAAAGTGCTGTTCTGTGGCTGCCAATGTAAAATCTTTCTTTGTTTCTAGTATTGTACTGGTGGAAATCTGAATAAGTGTTTGGGTGCAGTATTTTCACAAGCAATATGGCTTTTAGAATGTGTGTGTTTATAACAGTTAACACCTCTGTTTTTGGAAACAAGTTGCAAAGAGAATCCCTTTTTTGAAGAATGAGTAGCTTATCTAGATTAGCTTTGGTTGTTGCCCCCCAAATTTCAATACCATAGTTCAAGTGAGAGGAGAAAAGAGCATGCTATGCAGTCTTTAGGACAACGGTGTCTCTACAGAACTTGCTAATAATACTGATTGCAAATATATTTCTTGACAACTTAGTTGCTAGGGAGTCTATATGTGTGTCGCATTTCAGTTTGCTTTGGATTGTTATGCCAAGGAATTTTACACTAGACTCTTTCATTACCAATTCGTTGCCCGTGTATAATTTAATTTAATTATTAAAACTACCTTTGTTAAACTCCATCAGACATGTTTTACTGGTGCTTACATTTAAGTGGCTTTCATTAAAAAACTGAACAATTTCTTTGTCACATTATTGCACTCAGCCTCTAGTTCATTACATGATTCTATTTTACATACAATGGACATGTCATTGGCATACAAAACAATTGTGGATTTTATAGTACAGTATTTAATATCATTTACATAGATCAAGAACAGAAGGGGGCCCAACACCGAGCCCTGGGGCACGCCATATTTTATGCAAGCGATCTCTGATTTGTATACACCACTTTCCATTTTAAGTAGAACAAACTGTTTTCTATTGCTCATATTACACTTTATTAGGTCATAAGCAGCACCTCTAATGCCCATGTTCCATAGCTTGTCTAATAGGATGTCAACGTTCACACAATCAAAGGCTTTTTCCAGGTCTAGGTATACACCTGCCACATGTTCCTGCCCTAACACCTCTTCAATTAGTTGAGTAGCTGCAGTGCTAGTTGATTTATCTTTTAGGAATCCATTTTGATTTTTGAACATCAGGTTGTGTTGGTTAAGAAAGTTTATCATCCTGTTGTATATAACTTTCTCATCTATTTTGGAAAAGACAGGAGGGATTGAGACTGGTCTGTAGTTTTCTATCTTGTTGTTGTTACCTTTCTTAAAAATGGGTGTTACCTGTGCTATTTTTAGTCTGTCCGGAAAGGTGCCTGATTCTATTATATTGTTGACTGCTGCAGACAGAGGTACAGAGACATTTTGGCTACAGGCTTTTAAAACATTAGTATTTAGGCCATCATGCCCAGCTGAATTACAGGGTTTTAGAGAGATAATGATGCCCATTATTTCTTCACAATTTGTGGGGGCTGTGTTGCCTTGTTGCATAGTTGTAAATATCTCCATTCAGTTTTAATGTACAGTCATTGTTTAACAGGTATGACTTGAAAAATGAGACGATATTATATATGTAAGCAGAGGACAGTCTCATAATGCTATTTGTTTTGAAATGTTGTCTGATGATTCATTATGTCTTAGGTTACATGATATGCATATTGCCTTTTTTTGGATTTTGAAAATATATCTACCTCCAGCTGAGTTCCCCCAAAATATGATTCCATACTGAAATGTAGAGTGGAAGTAAGCATAATATACATGTATGAGAACTGATTTTGTGACTGATTTTTTGAGTACCCTTAAAATGTAACACACAGTTGATAGCTTTTTTGAGATATAATTTGTGTGAGTCTCCCACTTACGATTTTCTTCATGCCATATGCCAAGAAACTTGGCAGACTCCACACACATGAGCTCTTGGTTATTTAGAATCACATCGGGCATTTCTTGTTTTTGGGATGAAAGTCTAAAGTTGATGTACGTTGTTTTCTGTGTATTTATAATCAGTTTGTTCTTGCTGAACCATTTGCTGAGTGACGACATAAGCGGTTTAATTTTTTGGCTGTGGTCCTCTGTATCAGTACCTGTTATTAGAATACTCGTATCATTGGCAAATAGTGTGGTATGCCCTGTAGCAAGCTTCAGGCTTATATCATCAATGTATAGCAATTCCTCTTATACCTTTATTTGCTAACTTCTTAAGGAGTATGGTATGGTCAATTACATCAAAGGCTTTGGATAAATCTAAAAAGATACCAGTAGTGATTTCCTTATTATCCAGTGCTTTTAAGGTTTTGTTGAGATACTCATAAATAGCTGTGGTAGTTGTCTTTTGCTTTCTAAAACCATGCTGGTGTTTTGTTAATAGGGATAGTTTATTAGTAAAGTCTTCCAATCTGGTGTAAAATAATTTTTCAAATATTTTTGAGAATGAGCTGAGTTGTGCTATGGGCCTGTAATTGGCTACATCATTTTTAGGGCCCTTTTAGTGAAGTGGGGTAATTTTAGAAGTCTTTAGTAGGTCAGGGAAAACTCCATTTGTAAAGGATGCATTTATTATGTGGGTTAGGGGTTCTACAATGGATTCTCCACATTTCTTTACAATTAAATCAGGAATGTTGTCACTGCCACTGGAGTACTGATTCTTTAGTCCTTTTATAGTTGTAAGTACTTCAGTATTGGAGACTTTGTGAAGAAACATTGATGCCTGTACTGGTATGATTTCTATTAGTGTTTGGTGTTGAGTATTTGGTCTGTGGCAGTTTTTCTTTATAAGGTTTCCTGCTATTTTGCTAAAATAGTCATTAAAACCATTTACTATTTTTTGGGGATTTGATGTGACTTCATCATTTAGGTTTAGTTTTAATGTTTTGTTTATAACATGCTGCTTACTGTTTGTTTCATTTTTTACAACTGTCCATAAGCCTTTCAATTGTTAGATTCCTTTATAAATTTATCATTGTATAATTTTTTTGCTTGTTGGATTACTTTTCTCTAGACTGCAAAATAGGTCTTGCAATATGACCTAAACTGATCATCAACTTCATGGTGTTTCATGTGATTTTTTAAGTCACACTTTTTTTGGCTGGAAATCCTTATCCCTTTTGTTACCCATGAGTTTGTGTGTTTGTTTCCGATTTTCCTGGATTTCAGTGGAAATGCAGTATTGAAGTGGTGGAAGAGCTCACATCAGTTGTATGTGCCAAGTATCTACCCATTCATAAGTTCATACTGATAGAAACCATCTTATTGAAGTTACAATAACATGAAAGTATAAAGAGCTAAAGGGTGAGGAGGTATATAACATAGCCAAAAAATAATAAATGATTTAAAGTTTCAAATGACAGAGATACTTTACTTATGTTCCCATGGCTAAATCCTAGCAGGCATCTTATATATCTCTGAAAAACACTATGACAAATATTCGTTATTACACAATCTAGATTACCAATACTACACTAACACAGAATAAAATATATGCACACAGCTCAAAAGTACCTCTGATAATGAAGTGTTACCTAAGAAGCACATTTACAGTTCAAGTAAATTGAAACATAGAAAAATATCTTACTTAAATAAGAATAAGCTGTCAGTGCAATGGGCAATGACGTGGGAGGGTAGGGGGGGGGGGGGGGGGGAGGGGCAGGGAAAAAGCCCAATCATTAATTTAAAATTGCAAAATTCTATCTTTTATCCAGAATGAGATTTTCACTCTGCAGCGGAGTGTGCGCTGATATGAAACTTCCTGGCAGATTAAAACTGTGTGCCCGACCGAGACTCGAACTCGGGACCTTTGCCTTTCGCGGGCGAGCACTTGCCCGCGAAAGGCAAAGGTCCCGAGTTCGAGTCTCGGTCGGGCACACAGTTTTAATCTGCCAGGAAGTTTCTATCTTTTATATCCTTCTCTCATGGCTACAATCTTACAGGACATTTATGTACTTTCATAAACTTCAATGAAGTTGTTTTATTCCTTTGGTCTCTCTGCTCATTAAGTACTGCAAATAGATGTGGAATCATACTAGCAAAAATCTCAGTGTCTTTTAACAAGTTCAAACTGACACTTTTATCCTCTTTCTGTAGTAATTCTGTCTGGTCGCAGATATTCCCTGAGGTATGATTATATGGTTTCAGGTGTGTGCCTAAAGCAGATGTATTTCTAGGGTAAATATATTCTTTGACTCTTGTTCTTAATTTCCTACCTGACTGACCAATATAAATTTTATCACATTGCAGACAATTGATTCTGTATATCCTACACTGGTCTTAAATAGACTTATGTTCAAAATCGTGCTGTAGTTTTTCCCAAACTACTGTCAGTCTGAAATGACATTATGATACAATTTTTCTTAAACAGCTGTTTAATTTCATTTGAAACTTTCTCACAATGTGGCAGAACAGCATAATTGGGTTTTGGTCTATCATTTATCTTTTTCAAAGTATTTTCATATTTATCTGCCTTCTCCTTAGTTTTCATTTCTTTTACTATGTAACTTGATCACTACTGGTGGTCATTTCCATTTCTAACAGCAATATATCTCAAGCTATTCAGTCCTGTTTCAACATTTTATTCTGACAGTGGTAGCCCAATAATCCTGTCTAACATAGAATAACAGGAAAGCAATGCTTATACTTGACTGGGTGACAGAAGTTTTTATTATGATATGCAGTGCATGTGTGTGAATTTCCAAAAGAACATGCACTGCAGTGACTACAGCTATTTTGAAATGCATTTAATGTATTTACTATTATGAATATGAACAACCATCAGCTGTAAAATGGAATGACAACAATGAAAATTTGTGCCAGACTAGGACTTGAACCTGGATTTCCCACTTACCATTTGGCTATCCGGGCATGGTTGACAGCCACACCTAAACTTCCATATCTTGTCAACCATGCATCTACGACCTGTACTCGTACATCCACTATCTACATCCCTGTACAGGTGAGACATTTTACAGGAAAGTCACTTGCTTGGTGTCAGTGGATAAATTCAATATTGCAGTGCCTGCATACATGTCCAAAGGAACAGGCAATGTGACAACTACAGTTGACATACATTTAACATATTTAGAACTGTGAACCTTGCATCAGAATACCACAGGCACTGCGATTTCATATTTTTCTGCTGACACCAGGCAAGCACCTTTCAAGTAAAATCTCTGGCCTGTATGGGAATATACGTAATGGATGTATGAGTACAGGTTGTAGATGCATGGTTCACGACATGTGGAAGTTTGGGTCTGTGTGTGAGTTGTCTACATCTACATTTACATTTATACTCTGCAAGCCACCCAACGGTGTGTGGCGGAGGGCACTTTATGTGCCACTGTCACTACCTGCCTTTCTTGTTCCAGTCGTGTATGGTTCGTGGGTAAGATTGACTTCTGGAAAGCCTCCATGCACACTCGCATCTCTCTAATTTTACATTTGTGATCTCCTCGGGAGGTATAAGTAGGGGGAAGCAATATACCGATACCTCATCCAGAACTCTGGAAACCTGGACAGCAAGCTACACCGCGATGCAGAGTGCCTCTCTTGCAGAGTCTGCCACTTGAGTTTGCTAAACATCTCCATAATGCTATCACGCTTACCAAATAACCCTGTGACGAAATGCACCACTCTTCTTTGGATCTTCTCTATCCCCTCTGTCAACCTGACCTGGTACGGATCCCACACTGATGAGCAATACTCAAGTATAGGTCGTATGAGTGTTTTGTAAGCCACCTCCTTTGTTGATGGACTACATTTTCTAAAAACTCTCCCAATGAATCTCAACCTGGCACCTGCCTTACCAACAATTAATTATATATGATCATTCCACTTCAAATCATTCCACACGCATACTCACAAATATATTACAGAAGTAACTGCTTCCAGTGTTTGTTCCGCTACCATATAATCATTCAATAAAGGATCCTTCTTTCTATGTATTTGCAATACATTACATTTGTCTATGTTAAGGTCAGTTGCCACTCCCTGCACCAAGTGCCTATCCATAAGCAGATCTTTCTGCATTTCGCTGCAATTTTCTAATGCTGCAACTTCTTTGTATAATACAGCATCATCCGCGAAAAGCCACATGGAATTTCTGACACTATCTACTAGGTCATTTATACAGCGTGTTACAAAAAGGCATGGCCAAACTTTCAGGAACATTCCTTACACACAAAGAAAGAAAATATGTTATGTGCACATGTGTCCGGAAACACTTACTTTCCATGTTAGAGCTCATTTTATTACTTCTCTTCAAATCACATTAACCATGGAATGGAAATACACAGCAACAAAACGTAACAGCATGACTTCAAACAGTTTGTTACGGGAAATGTTCAAAATATCCTCCATTAGCGAGGATACATGCATCCACCCTCTGTCGCCTGGAATCCCTGATGCGCTGATGCAGCCCTGGAGAATGGCGTATTGTATCACAGCCGTCCACAATACGAGCACAAAGAGTCTCTACATTTGGTACCGGGGTTGAATAGACAAGGGCTTTCAAATGCCCCCATAATTGAAAGTCAAGAGGGTTGAAGTCAGGAGAGCGTGGAGGCCATGGAATTGCTCCGCCTCTACCAATCCATCGGTTACCGAATCTGTTGTTGAGAAGCGTACGAACACTTCGACTGAAATCTGCAGGAGCTCCATCGTGCATGAACCACATGTTGTGTTGTACTTGTAAAGGCACATGTTCTACCAGCACAGGTAGAGTATCCTGTATGAAATCATGATAATGTGCTCCATTGAGCGTAGGTGGAAGAACATGGGGCCCAATCAAGACATCACCAACAACGCCTGCCCAAACGTTCACAGAAAATCTGTGTTGATGACGTGAAGTCAACATTACCTTCCTTCAATTGGGCCAACTGGCGGTGAATCGAGGAAGTACAGTACATACTGACGAAACTAAAATGAGCTCTAACATGGAAATTAAGCGTTTCCGGACACATGTCCACATAACATCTTTTCTTTATTTGTGTGTGAGGAATGTTTCCTGAAAGTTAGGCCATACCTTTTTGTAACACCCTGTATATATTTTGAAAAGCAATGGTCCCATAACACTCTGCTGTGACACGCCAGAGGTTACTTTAACGTCTGCAGACGTCTCTCCATTGAGAATAACATGCTGTTTTCTGTTTGCTAAAAACTCTTCAATCCAGCCACACAGCTGTTCTCATATTCTGTAGGCTCTTACTTTGTTTATCAGGCGACAGTGTGGAACTATATCGAACGCCTTCCGGAAGTCAAGGAAAATGGCATCTACCTGGGAGCCTGTATCTAATATTTTCTGGGTCTCATGAACAAATAAATCGAGTTGGCTCTCACAAGATCGCTGTTTCCAGAATCCATGTTGATTCCTACAAAGTAGATTCTGCGTTTCCAGAAATGACATGATATGTGAGCAAAAAACATGTTCTAAAATTCTACAACAGATCGATGTCAGAGATAAAGGCCTATAGTTTTGCGCATCTGCTCGACAACCCTTCTTGAAAACTGGAACTACCTGTGCTCTTTGCCAATCATTTGGAACCTTCCGTTCCTCTAGAGACTTGCGGTACACAGCTGTTAGAAGGGGGGCAAGTTCTTTTGTGTACTCTGTGTAGAATCGAATTGGTATCCCGTCAGGTCCAGTGGACTTTCCTCTGTTGAGTGATTTCAGTAGCTTTTCTATTCCTTGGACACTTATTTCAATGTCAGCCATTTTTTCGTTCATGCGAGGATTTAGAGAAGGAACTGCAGTGCGGTCTTCCTCTGTGAAACAGCTTTGGAAAAAGGTGTTTAGTATTTCATCTTTACATGTGTCACCCTCTGTTTCAAAGCCAAAATCATTGCAGAGTGTCTGGATATGCAGTTTCGATCCACTTACTGACTTAACGTAAGAGCAGAACTTCCTAGGATTTTCTGTCAAGTCGGTACATAGAATTTTACTTTCGAATTCACTGAATGTTTCACACGTAGCCCTCCTTACGCTAACTTTGACATCGTTTAGCTTCTGTTTGTCTGACACGTTTTGGCTGCATTTATATTTGCAGTGAATCTCTTCTTGCTTTCGCAGTAGTTTCCTAACTTTGTTGTTGAACCACAGTGGGTTTTCCCAGTCCCTCACAATTGTCAGTGTCAGAAAAGAAATTATTGTTTTGATCTGTTAGGTAGTCTGAAATCTGCCTCCTATTACTCTTGCTAAACAGATAAACTTTTGTCCCTCTTTTTATATTCCTATTTACTTCCATATTCAGGGATGCTGCACCGGCCTTATGATCACTGATTCCCTGTTCTGCGCTTACAGAGTCGAAAAGTTTGGGTCTGTTTGTTATCAGTAGGTCCAAGATGTTATCTCCATGAGTCGGTTCTCTGTTTAATTGTTTGAGGTAATTTTCGGATAGTGTACTCATTACAATGTCACTCGATGCTCTGTCCGTACCACCCATCCTAAACATCTGAGTGTCCCAGTCTATATCTGGTAAATTGAAATCTCCACTTAAGACTATAACATGCTGAGCAAATTTAAGTGAAATGTATTCCAGATTTTCTCTCAGTTGTTCTGCCACTAATGCTGCTGAATCAGGAGGTCGGTAAAAGGAGCCAATTATTAACTTAGCTCGGTTGTTGAGTATAACCTCCACCCATAATATTTCACAGGAACTATCCACTTCTATTTCACTACAGGATAAACTACTAACAGTGATAAACACGCCACCACCAGCTGTATGCAATCTATCCTTTCTAAACACCGTCTGTGCCTTTGTAAAAATTTTGGCAGAATTTATCTCTGGCTTCAGCCAGCTTTCCATACCTATAACGATTTCAGCTTCGGTGATTTCTATCAGCGCTTGAAGTTCTGGTACTTTACCAACACAGCTTCGACAGTTTACAATTACAATACCAACTGCTGCTTGGTCCCCACATGTCCTGACTTTGCCCCACACCCTTTGAGGCTGTTGCCCTTTCTGTACTTGCCGGAGGCCATCTAACCTAAAAAACCACCCAATCCACGCCACACAATCCCTGCTACCCATGTAGCCGCGTGCTGTGTGTAGTGGACTCCTGACCTATCCAGCGGAACCCGAAACCCCACCACCCTATGGCACAAGTCGGGGAATCTGCAGCTCATACGGTCGCAGAACCGTCTCAGCCTCTGATTCAGACCCTCCACTCGGCTCTGTACCAAAGGTCCGTAGTCAGTCCTGCTGCAGATGGTGAGCTCTGTTTTCATCCCACTAGCGAGACTGGCAGTCTTCACCAAATCAGATAGCTGTCAGAAGCCAGAGAGGATTTCCTCCGATCCATAGCGACACACATCATTGGTGCCAACATGAGCGACCACCTCCAGATGAGTGCACCCTATACCCTTCATGGCATCTGGAAGGACCATTTCCACATCTGGAATGACTCCCCGTGGTATGCATGCGGAGTGCACATTGGTTTTCTTCCCCTCCCTTGCAGCCATATCCCTAAGGGGCCCCATTACGCACCTGACATTGGAGTTCCCAACTACCAGTAATGTGATGACACTTTACAAAAATGCCTGGAAGACATCAAATGCAAGCGCCTCACATATCGTGCATTTGCAGAGAAATATGGAATACCTCGCAGTACCATTATAAATAAATTAAAGGGTGTACGAAGCTCTGTTATTGGAGGGCCAATGGTGTTTACTCAAGAGGAGGAGGAGGGTTTCAATAGCAATATCTTAAAACTTGCAGAATTTGGATTTTCTGTGACTAAAACAGACTTAAAATTCTGTGTCAAATATTTCTTATTAGAAACAGGCAAAAGTGTCCCCAAATTTAAAATGGTATGCCAGGGCCAGATTGGGTTACACCATTTTTAAAGCGCCATCCTATTCTGACAGCTCATGTCTCTTCAAATATAAAAAGAGTAAGAGCTGCTGTCAGCAAAGAAGTGCTTGAAGAATACCAAAACAATCTGGCAAAACAAGTTGACAGTATTCCACCTACACACGTATGGAATTACAACGAAACCAATCTACGAGATGATCCAGGTGCAAGACGTGTCATTTGTCGCAGAGAAGCTAAATATGTAGAGCAAGTTTGCAATACAACAGAAACATCTGTTTCAGTGATGTTCGCAGGCAGTGCTAGTGGTGAGCTGATGCTCCCCCTATGTTGTGTACAAAGCCGAACATCTGTGGGATACTTGGACACTAAATGGACCCAAAAACTGTTATTACAACAGAAAAAGTAGTAGGTGGTTTGACAATACCACATTTGAAGATTGGTTTATGAAGGTGATGATTCCAAGACTAAAAAAAATCAAGATGGGGCAAAAGCGATGATAGGTGATAATTTCACTTCCCATATAAGTGAAAAAGTCCTTAAAATTTGTGAAGAATTTAATGTTCGCTACATATGTCTGTCACCAAATTTAACAAATGTAACACATCCACTGGATGGTGCTGTCTTTCGACCATTGAAATTGGCATGGCAAAACATTCTCCAAGAGTGGAGAGATACTGAGAGTGGTAGCCGAATATCTGGAATTCCTCAAAACACTTTTCCTTCTCTTTTATAGAAGTTAATTGAAACAATCTTACCAACAGTGAAGCATAATCTCATTTCAGGTTTCAGGAAACGTAGTATATACTCCATAAATAAACAATAATTCCTCAGAAAATTTGAGAGGCAGCAACAGGTTGACATGCAAACAGTAGGAGATTCATATCTACAATACCTGCAAGATAAACGTAAAGACACTGAAGGAGTTAATATTCCTGGCAAGCAAAAGAGAAAGAAGCTAAGTGTGTCTGCTGGACAGAGCATTACTGTTGATGATTTGAGTAAAGAGATTGATTGGACAGTAAAGACAAAGAAGAAGCCTGGACATCCAAAGAAAACTGTATTCTTGACTGTTGGTAGTGGTAGTGACAATTCAACCAAACTTGAAGAAATGGAATTGGAGCCTGATGACCTGAGTGAGACCTTCAGTGATTCAGAAACTCAAATAGCTACACCTAAAACATCTTGTTTCACATTAGAACAGAAGAAATAATTGGAAAAGGGTGACTTTGTGATTGTTAAATTCAATGGGGAGGAGTATCCAGGGATTATTGAGAAACTCCCTGATAACAACACAGGAGGACCTACTGTTAGCTGTATGAAGAAGTTTCGGAGAAGCTGGAAATGGCCTGCTAAAGAAGATTTTGTGGAATATGACTGGGAGGACATAATCAGAAAAATAGCACCTCCTACATTGTTGAGTGATACTTTAGTGTACCTGAATTAAATTCTTTTATATAAATAGAATGATAAAGGCCAAGTTAAAATGAGTTACCTTGAACTTTGTAACTATTGTTCTATTTCAATAAGATAACTTCATTATTGTACTTGAGTTATTATTTCTTTCTGAAGTTAGTTTTGAGATTATTTGCAATTAATTTTGTATTTTGTCTAATAAAATAATAATTTGGGATACTTGTAAATGATATTTACTTTCTGTTATCTTTCTACAGTCATCCAAACATACCTGGACTTGGGTGACATTATTCCAGAACAAAAGAGTCACCTACAAGTGCAGAATTCACAACATCGACCAATGTCTCCACAAGCCCGGGTCAAATTGTTCCAAAAATTTCAATGTATGTTTCTCAAAATGTATTCAACTTATTTTATTTCTGAAACAAGAAGATCATTCTTACATTCCTTAGGCATTATGCAATTATAAGTTTTCCAATGTTGCTTTAATTTAAATAGCTGGTACAGAGCTACAATGTAAATGGAGCCCAACAAGTGGATCAACCTCGCCCCAGCTTATGGTAGTTTCCTAACTTTTACTCAGCACGTACCTGTCTAAAACGCATTTTACAATTGCCTTGAACTTTTTCCATAAACACTCAATATTGTCGGTGTCGGAACAGAAATTTTCGTTTTGATCTGTTAGGTAGTCTGAAATCTGCCTCCTATTACTCTTCCTAAACAGATAAACCTTCCTCCCCTTTTTTATATTCCTATTTACTTCCATAATCAGGGGTGCTGCAACGGCCTTATGATCACTGATTCCCTGTTCTGTGCTTACAGAGTCGAAAAGTTTGGGTCTGTTTGTTATCAGTAGGTCCAAGATGTTATCTCCACGAGTCAGTTCCCTGTTTAATTGCTTGAGGTAATTTTCGGATAGTGCACTCAGTATAATGTCACTCGATGCTCCGTCCCTACCACCCGTCCTAAACATCTGATTGTCCCAGTCTATATCTGGTAAATTGAAATCTCCACCTATGACTATAATATGCTGAGAAAATTTATGTGCAATGTATTCCAAATTTTCTCTCAGTTGTTCTGCAACTAATGCTGCTGAGTCGGGAGGTCGGTAAAAGGAGCCAATTATTAACCTAGCTCGGTTGTTGAGTGTAACCTCCACCCATAATAATTCACAGGAACTATCCACTTCTATTTCACTACAGGAGAAAATACTACTATCAGTGATAAACACGCTACCACCGGTTATATGCAACCTATAGTGTCTTCAAAGATGGCGCCGATAGAAGAGTGTTGTGACACATCTCAGTCCTCAAAAAAGGTTAAATTAAATAGTTCATCGTGTAGGGAATGTTCGAAACGCGTCATGAAAGGCATCTTTTGTGTGAAGTGTAACTACTGGTTTCATGAAAAATGCGCGAAAGTGAATTTAAAACTCATAAAAGACGAGTTTCCATGGTCGTGTCCACATTGTTTGCGTATGGAGACGGCCGAACTCGTAAGTACCGTGAACTCAAAAGAAGAAATTATTAAATTGCTTCAAAGTGACATTGAAGCGCCGAAGTTGGAAATTTTAGCATTGAAACAAGAAAATTCTGAACTGGTTATTGAAAGAAAATCCTGCGTGTGTAGAAATCAACCCATTACTGAACAAAGTGGCAAACATCCGCATTTGTGTAATACGGCAAATAATACAACAGAGAACTCTGTCAGTGAAACAAGTGATAAGTATAAATGGAAAACAGTTTCCTATAATAAGAAGGGCAAACGTAAAAGTGCAACGAACAAAGAAGATGACAAAAACGATTTTCTGTTAATAGGTGATTCTATATTAAAAAATGTTATTGTGCCGGACTGCAAGGTCGATGTTCGACCTGGAATCCGATCGCATCAGCTCAACAAACACTTTAAGAATGTATTGTCCACGAAAAGAAACACGGGCGAAACTGGTAACAAAACTTTAAGTACCAACGATTACAGAGGTGTCTTAATCCACGTGGGCACAAACTCCATCCGCAGTAACAGTGAGGAAGAAATCGTGAATGAAACGCGGAATCTGATTAGATCGGCGAAAACTGTATATCCAACAGCCAGGCTGGTAATTAGTGGAATCATTCATCGAAGATCGGTAAGTGATACTTACATCAACAGGATAAATACCGGCATTAGGGAACAGTGCAACAGACTCGGTGCAGTATTCATTGACCCAAACAAATTCTTAAACTGCAAGTGTCTGGGAAAAGACGGCCTGCACTTGAATAGATTAGGCTCTGTGAACCTTAGTAAAATGTTCATAGACGTGTGTAAAGTCCTAAGAAGCAAGGGAAACTAATTCATTGTGATAGGGGTGACAAAGAAAAAATTCAAACTGAAAATAAAAAGTTTAGGTACCAAACAAAGGATGCACGCGAAATAACTAAAAGAAAAAATGATCTATTGATGCACTTGAATATAAATGGCTTAGGGGCAGAACTACCAAATCGTAAATTCTCAAAAATCGACGAACTAAAAATTCTGCTTTCAGAATCCGTAAATATTAAAATAATCTGCCTAAATGAACACTGGTTAACAGAAGATAGTATAAAAGTACTAAATAGTATTAATAATTTTAAGGTAGCTGCTAGCTTTTGTAGAATAAGCAAATCTCGTGGAGGCTCCTGCATTCTTGTCAATTCTTCCATAAGTTATACAGTAAGAGATAGTTTTAATTATTTAAATGAAGAGAGCGTGTTTGAAAGTTGCTCTGTAGAGCTGAGTGATCTGAATACATTGGTTATAGCAATCTACAGAATTCCTGGATGTGCGGTAACAAAAGTGTTTTTAACCAAATTCTAATGCCTCCTGGAAAAACTCCAGAAAGAAAGTAAGAAAAAAGTTGTTATAGCAGCAGACTTCAACTTAAATGTCTTAGTTGAAAGCAATGATTCCACAAAATTTCGTGACTTAATTCAGAAATCTGGTTTCAAGCTAAATTTTTCTGAAGGCACTGGGGAAAACAGCAGATCAGTGACCTGCATTGATAATATTATTACTAACTACATATTTGACAGTGGAAATAAGCACAAATACTGCTTAGACTTGGGTATTTCAGATCACTCAGCTCTGTTTATTGAGCTCCCAAAAGCAAATAACCTAAAGTCTCCAGAAGTGTGTAAAAAAGGGATCTCAGTAAAAGTAAAATGGATTTATTCCGCAGTAAATTAAGTATAATAAGCTGGCCTGTAGACTACAATAGTTCAAGCTCGATTAACTATGACAAATTCTTAAATTGTTTCTTAGAGGTATTTAATGAATCATTTCCTCGTAGATATAAGCAAAAGAAGGTTAATGGTAAACTCAAATGGATTACAACAGGAATAAAGATCTCTAGTGCCAGAAAGAGAGAGCTCCACAATGAGTTAAAATCAAACAGAAATCCAGATTTTGTCATTTATGTCAAACAGTATAAAGCTGTATTTAGGAAAGTTGTAGCGGCAGCTAAAAAAATGGCAAATAATAAATTCATACGAGAACACAGAAATAAGACAAAAGCAGTGTAGTCAGTTGTTCAGTCTGAACTAGGAGCCAAAGTAAAAATTCATGAGATTTTGAAAATTAGACATGAAAATGAAATTATAGTAAACCCTGTTCAGGTGTCAAGTTGTTTCAATGAATTCTTCCTAAACGTAGTAAGATCGGATGTGGATATGACATTCTATCAGGGCATCACAAATTTGGAAAACAGCCAGAACACATCTTTTAAACAATTTGAAAAAATAACCCAAAGGGATGTGGAAAAGGAAATATTGTCTCTAAAAAACAAAACCTCACATGGGTGGGATGAAATAACAACATCTGTAATCAAGTATGTGTATGATATTATTTCCCAACCACTGTCAACTATTATAAATCAATCTTATGAACATGGATGCTTTCCAGAGGTATTGAAATATGGTGAGATCAAACCTCTATTCAAGAAGGGATCGACAGAAGATATGGGGAATTACCGCCCTATCTCTCTCTTGCCGGTCTTCTCTAAAGTGTTTGAAAAGATTGCAGCAAAACAAATTAATAACTTTCTTACTGTAAATGATATAATTTTTAAAAACCAGTTCGGATTCCAACAGGGTAAAAGCACTGCGAATGCTATAAATGAGTTTATCCAAAAAATATGCTCCACGTTAGATAAAGGTAGAAAGGTCACAGGTATATTCTGTGATCTGACTAAAGCTTTTGATTCAGTGAACCATGCATTACTCCTCCACAAATTACAGATGTATGGAATCAGAGACACTGCTTTAAAATGGTTTAGCTCTTACCTGTCAGGTAGGAAACAAAGAGTAATTTTAACTTCAAATGGAACCAATTATTCATCAGACTGGGAAACAGTTCCCCAAGGAGTCCCACAAGGTTCGATATTGGGTCCCTATCTGTTTCTTTTTTACGTAAATGACCTACCACTTGCTATTGATGTTCATTCAGTCTTATTTGCTGATGATACATCAGTTCTAATTGAAAATGAGGTATCTGAAAATATTACAGAAAAAGCCAAAAACACTTTAGAAAAACTTGAATCTTGGTTCTATCAAAATGGACTAAAACTAAATGTAACTAAAACCAAAATGATGCAATTTGAAGCTAAATCAGTAGAAAGGAGTGAAATAAAGATAACTTGCAATGATCAGGATATCACAGAAGCAAACCACGTGAAGTTCTTAGGCCTAAATCTTGACAAAAATTTAAATTGGAAGGTACACATAGATTACTTAGCAAATCAACTGAACAACTTAGCATTTGCAATGTGTATTTTGTCAGGTGCCACAAACATAGATACCAGAAAGATAGTTTATCACTGCTACTTTGAGTCAGTTATTCGTTATGGCATAATATTCTGGGGAAATTCAGCAAATGTCACTAGGCTCCTAGTATTACAAAAGAAAGTAATTAGAAACATGTGTGTTGCAAAAAAACGGGAATCCTGTCGACCACTGTTAAAAAATTTAAAAGTACTATCTATCCCCTCACTTTACATATATGAGATGGTGGTGTTCCTATACGGAAATCAACATACACTAGACAATTTCCGTTTTGACCACAACTACAGCACTCGCCACAGAGATAACTTCAAACTTCCAACACATCGTTTAAAACTTTATGCCCAAACGCCAGAGTATATGGGGTTAAAAATTTTCAATAAAACAAAAGGCAGTAATATATTTAAAATGGAGATTGGTTCACTGAAAAGATTGCTCTTTACTCTCCTGGTGGAAAAGTGTTATTATTCTGTCGATGAATTCATTGAGGACAGCTTCACAATATGAACACAGGGATTGTAATACATTTATTATTTTATGTACATGTGTAGCTGTAACTTAGAAATGTAAAATATAATGTAAACTTTTGTAGTTCTCTTAAAAAAGTGAAAAAAGTTTCTTTTGTAAACCTTGACATGTCTCCTGTACATCAAATCAAATGATTTGAAAATTGTATGTAATGAGATGAATTAACCACATAACATAACATAACATAAACACCATCTGTGCCTTTGTAAAAATTTTGGCAGAATTTATCTCTGGCTTCAGCCAGCTTTCCGTACCTATAACAATTTCAGCTTTGGTGCTTTCTATCAGTGGTTGAAGTTGTGTGTGGGTAGCCAAATGGTAAGGTGACTGCTTGTGATAAGTCGGAAATTGAGGCTCTAGTCCCAGTCCAGCATGAATTTTTGTTGTCATCATTCCACTCTGAAGCTGATTGTTGACTACATTCACAGTTGCAAATACATTAAATGGAAGTATTTATTTGTTATTTATCAGTAGTTGTCAGTTTTCTGTAAATATTTAACTATTGCTTCCCATTCTATTTTTCTCCTCTTGGGCTCAAGGAATTAATCCCTCTATTGTTTTCAGCTTTAATGGTAAATTTTAAAGATGGGTTTATATTATCAAATAACTGATATAATTTTTGTATATCGCAAATGTCATCATGTATTAAAATTATTGTGTTGCTTCCATACTTTTTATAATCATTTATTTTCTAACAACCTCATTATTACTACCTGTGGCAGTAAACAATGTGGCAGCCTCGTTGATGTGCCAGGTTCCACCACCATTGACTGAACCTGCACTGTTTCTATTGTATGATGATTCTGTGGAAGATTGGGACCCATATGAGAAACACCTTCAGCAACATTTTCAAGCTTTAGGAGTCTCTGACTCCAAATCATGTAAGGATTTATTTTTGTCATAGATTTCTCCTTGCATTTATCACCTTTCATGCCAGCGAGCTGCACTTCAGGAACTTGCCAGTCTCTCTTTTGATGAAATATGTCAGTTGCTCTCTAATCACCATTGCAAACGTACACATTTTTACTGAGTTCTACCATTATCATAAGAAGCCACAACAGTCATACAGAGCTTGATACGTTAAACTTCAGGAGCTTAGCCATCATAGCCAGTTTGTTACTGAGGCCCACCAAGACTCATATGCTAGTGATGGTAGACCGTAATGCTACAATACAAGCCACTATTACATCCTCTCCTCCTCAGGTGGCACCGGTTAGCTCACAGGGGAAAGAAAATGTCACAGTCATGCAACAACAGTCTCCACACCGCATGGGATAGTGCCATAGTGCTGGTAGCTCTCTACACTGACGTACTTGTGAAGGACAAAATGTAAAAAATGCAAGTGGATGTGGGTGCAGCAGTGACTGTTAAATTCTCAAACCTATGTGGATGTTGGATCACAGACATTTTCCCCTAATCTCATTGGTTGATGAGTTACAACAAAGACCCATATTGGGACAGTTTTCTACTTCCATAGTGTACAAAGCAGTTGTTTGGCTTTTGACTTTTCTACAGTGGATGGTGCCAACTCTGAAAACATATTTGGGTTAGACACCTTCAAAATTTTTGGGCTTTCTGTTTCTGACCTAGGGCATCTGGTATCAGATCAAGTTCCCTACCAAAAACTGGACACACACTGCTCAGAACATTCCTCTTTGTTTTTGGAAAGTTTAGGATGAAATACGAATTTGAAGGATAACATCACAGTGAAATAGATGGCACGCCCCAAGTAGCTTTACACAAGCCAGTCAAATTGGAACTAGATTGGCTTAAATCTTTGAGTGTTATCATGTCAGTCTCCTCTAGTGAATGGTCTACTCCACTGGTAATTGATAAAAAGCCTAATGGTATGAAACGAAATTTCCTGGCAGATTACCTAATGGTAACCTTTGACTCTGTGGTCATTTTAAAGTGTCTGTAAATTCACAGTCTATTATTGATATCTCTCCTTTACCCCATCCAAATGAACTCTCAGCACTGCTTTCGAGGGACCAATATTTTTCCAAAATACACTTGTCAGAAGCCTACTTACAACTACTTTTGGATGATGATTCCAAACATGTCCTCATAGTGAATACCGCCCTTCAGGTTATATCAGTATCAGCACATTATTTGACACGGCTAGCACCTGCCATGATTTCTGAAGCAATTGATAGCCTCTGTGCCACGGTGCATTAACTATTTATTTATTTATTTATTTATTTCCTGTTCCATAGATCCATATGGGAACATATCCCTGGATATAGAATGAGTCAAGGTTTTTTACAGATTATTGTTTTGTGCACAGATACATTGATCTTATCATTAGGTTAAAGAAACTGTGAAGTTTAGCATATAGCCTTACATATTAGTTAAGATACAGGACATCTGAAAGAATATACAGTCATACATAAATTTGGGTATTGTTCTTAAGTTATACAGGCATCATATACAGACATACATAAATTTGGGTATTGTATTAAGTTACACTGTACTTACAGAGTATGATTAATCAATTGTAGAGGTCACACGTTAAGGTTTAAGCACAAACAATAGATTCTATGCATTTTTGCTAAGAAATTCATCAATACTGTAACAAGATACATCTAAAAGGAACTGCGTCAGATTTTCTTTAAACTTTGGCATATTTCCAACCAGTTCTTTAATGTGCGGTGGATGGGCATTAGCCGGCCGAAGTGGCCGTGCGGTTAAAGGCGCTGCAGTCTGGAACCGCAAGACCGCTACGGTCGCAGGTTCGAATCCTGCCTCGGGCATGGATGTTTGTGATGTCCTTAGGTTAGTTAGGTTTAACTAGTTCTAAGTTCTAGGGGACTGATGACCTCAGCAGTTGAGTCCCATAGTGCTCAGAGACATTTTTGATGGGCATTAAAAATCTTGGTGCCACTGTATAAAACCCCCATCTGGACCACGCTTTTCGTTGTTAGCTCATAATGGATATCCAGTTTCCTTCGGGTGTTATAACTGTGGTATGAGCTATTGATTTTGAATAAGTTGCTATTTTTTTAAACAAAGCACATCAGGGAAAAAATGTATTTGGCAGGTGTTGTAAGGATTTGTAGAGTTCTAAACAAGATCCCTGCACGAGTGCCTAGGATGTACTCCACACATAATTCTTATGGCTCGCTTCTGTGCATGGAACACTTTTTTTGCTATTGGTTGATTTCCCCAAAATATTATACCATAGGCCATAAGTTGGTGAAAATAGCCAAAATATGTAGTTTTTATTATGCTCATTACCCTAGTGTCTGAAATTATTCTTAAGGCAAACGTTGCTGAGCTTAGCCTTTTGCACAGACCTTGATTATGATGGTGCCACTTCATTTTGCTATCTATATGCAGACCCAAGAATTTGGAGGACTCAACCTTCAAAATCTCGTGCTCACCCATAGCTGGATGATACTGTGGTCTCAGGGTCTTCAACAGATAAACATTTGTGGAACCTTTGTGCCTTATTCACACTCCTAAAGGCTGCCAATTTCAAATGTAACTTTGGCAAATCACAATCTCACACACTGGCATCGAGCCTTTACACCGTCATGTTGATGCCATTATAGCTTTGCTGTGACCTACCAGTGTCAAAGAGCTTCAAGCCTTTCTCAGAAAGACTGCCTCCTACCAAAAATTTCTTCCTGGTGCAGCCACATTGCCCACTTCATGCTCTCTTACGCAAAGATGTTCCTTTTCACTGGTCACCCACCTGTGAGCATCCTTTTACCCTATTGATTTCAAAATTAGATTTGATACCATGCTTGGTTACCTTACAACCAGTTCAACATCTTGCGTTGGCCACAGAAATCTCTCAGTACAGCCTTGGGGCCATTCTCATGCACAAATATGAGGACGGTTCCAAATACCCTATTGCATACACTTCCAAAACTGTGAATCATGTCCAGTAATGCTACTCACGGACAGAAAAAGAATTCATTGCTATTGTGTATGTGCTCAAAAAATTTCATGTTTTCCTATACATAAGTTTCATTTGCTTACTGATAACAAACCACTGATTTCTCTCTTCAGTCCTTTGGGATCCTTACCAGACAAAGTGGCCCATTGCCTTTAATGCTGAGCTCTGTTTTTGTCACACTATAGCTATGAGATTCATTTCCATCCCACAGCATGCTGCGCTGATGCAGATGCTCTTTCTCAGTTGCCAAGTGGCTCCGATCTAGCATTCGATCCGGATTAACTGTAGTGTTTCCATTTAGACATCGGAGTCCAAAAGACTGTGGATGTTTTTCTCATTACCATTTCTCAGGTTTCAGTGGCAGTCACAGCTGATCTTCTCTTACGTCGGGTTGTTCAGTTTGTACATTGTGGCTGGCTGGATACACCTCAGGACCGAGTGACAGATCCTTTGTGTAGTTATTATGCTCTCCACCACCACCTCTCAGTTCTTTATGGTGTGCTACTGTTGGCTATTGAAGAGTTGGCGCCCAGGATTGTGATCTTGTCCATGTTGCACTGGGATGCTGTGTGCCTTCTCCATCTAGACCATTGGGGTGTTTTTCACACAAAATTTCTGGCCCATAGCTATGTGTTTTGCCTGAGTATTGACAATGAGCTCATGCACATTGTGACAGCCTGCCTGCAGTGTGTCACCCATCAAGTGGCACCATAGGTCTCTCTTTCCCTGTAGCTCACCTCTCAGCACTCCTGAGGCCATATACCTGCTGATTTTGCTCCTCTGTTAACTCCTCTTTGCTTGTAGTAGCTGATGCTGTTTCAAAATTTCCTTTTGCAGTTTGTTGTCCATCCATGCCCATGGTGGCCATGGTCATGGCACACTTAGATTTATTTCCTTGGAAGGGTTGCTGTATACACTTGTTACACTTCTGATGGACAGCAACCCACAGTTTCTGTCTGAAGAGTTTGTAGGTTTTTATACAAAAAGTGGCATGTAGAATGTTGTAGCCCTCCCTTTGATCCACTGTCCAACGGAGAGGCGTACATTAAAACCCTGATAAAAAGTATATCAGTCAATCTTCTGCCTGAGTTAATATAGGTTCACCTCAGTCAGCAACTGTAGCCTAGCAGAGCTGCTTCATGACTGCCAGCCCCATATACTGATTCATCACCCTGTAACCTCCTCCTCACTTATCGACCTGTTCTTCCGAACATTCTACAATGCTTCATCCCCTGGAGGCACACTCTCCTGGAATACTGCAGCAACAACAGCAAGTCGAGCGCAATTACATGCTGCCAAACCCCGAAAGCGCGGCAACTCGCGGGAGCGTCACACAACACATCCGCTCCACTGCACTACTCCAGCCAGACCCCGCTCTGCCCGCGCTCCTCCTCCTCACTTATCGACCTGTTCTTCCGAACATTCTACAATGCTTCATCCCCTGGAGGCACACTCTCCTGGAATACTGCAGCAACAACAGCAAGTCGAGCGCAATTACATGCTGCCAAACCCCGAAAGCGCGGCAACTCGCGGGAGCGTCACACAACACATCCGCTCCACTGCACTACTCCAGCCAGACCCCGCTCTGCCCGCGCTCCACGCGGCCGAGTTCCCACTACCAAAGATCCTAAACACTTTGGTTCTCCACACGACTTATCGATGAATTCGTTCGATAGCATAGTTTTCCCTAGGCAAGACCCAGCGTAAAAATACAAATAGTATTTACAAAACAAACCAATTATACATCGACATAAATAAATAAATATATATACAAATAGTAAAACAATTACAATATATAAAGACACAGAAATGTCATATCTTCAGGTAACAAAATAAGTAAAAAAATTTATAGTGCAATAGATGGAAATAGGAGGATATGCATTTCCGGCGTTACACGTGCCCTACATTGTCTGAGGATGTTCGTGTAACCTAAACAGACTCAGAAAATGTCCCAAAAAAGAAACAGTGGAAATGCATATGCTCAAAACATCAACAAAATTTAGCATTCGTCTAATTAAGCATAAATCACTTTTTAGACCATAATAATTGAGTGGAGACACTCCTAATCTTATTCCACTCTGTCATCTTGCACAAAATAAAAGAGGTTGACAATATATTAAAATTCATAGAAAACTTAGAAAATGGTTTAGCTATTCTAAAATCAGCAAATTTCCTAACAGTATCAAGAAATGGAATACTATTTACAGAATTAATCAGAGTACATAGTCATAAAAACAGGTAGATCAAAATACGCAAATTAATAATTAATTACATAGAATACACATTTTTATATAACCTTTTCACAATTAATATACTCATCTTGAGAATCCACTTAACGCTAAACAAGAAAATAATACACAGCAGATCGAAAAAAAAAACATAAATATTGACCGCAGAATTCTTTCACATCAGCTGTCCGGGAAGAAAAACAACTCCGCCTTCCGTACCCGCAAGTGCAAAGAATGCCGACAGCGGCACAAGAGCCGACAGCGGCTCCGCCTCGCCATTGTTGTTGCGCCCGCCTGTGCGGCACGCTTGATCTCACTCGCCTGTGTAACGGCATTTCCAGAACGTCTGTTTCACTGAATTCTTTCGGAAAAACTCTCTCCCTAGTAATCTCAAAGAGTCCATTAATACTATCACAGTGGACAACTCAACATTGTCCATCATCACACGCATGTACTAGCCTGAAGCTTAAAACAGCGTCTAAGTACATCGGCAATGACTAGTAAATCACATATTTATGAAATCTTACAGCTAGTTACAAAATCATATTTACATTCCTTAATCTACTGTGACTCAGCTGAAAACTTAAACTAGCAGCTTGGATTTTTCACTTGATTAATAATCAGTTACTCTTAAATCATTTAATCAAAATTAATTACTCATTAATTGCAACTTCTTTAATGACCTCTTGGTCAGGCAAAAGCATGGCAATCTAGCAAATCGTTAAATCTTACACTCTATATTTACATACTGTACAAACTACCCATTCTGTGGTATTAATCAATCCTAGGTAGGTACAATTTCAGGTCTACAATGTTCCGTATACCTAATAGCTTTCCAGAGCTTGGATACTCTAAGCAATAACCATTTGTGTGAGGTATACCAATGACTTTATATGGTCCATTATAAACAAACGTAAATTTAGAGATTTCATTGCCTATCTCGCTCGATTTCTTGTGAGCTTTTACAAGTACTAAGTCTCCAATTGCAAACTTAGCAAAACGCGCTTTAGCGTCATGACGACGTATGCGAGCATTGGCTTTTAGCTTCATTATTTCTCGCAAACGATCTTTTTTCACACCAATACTAATGTCAATCCGTGGAGGGAATTTGATTATCTCTTCCACAAGTCCTGATTTGTCTGAAAACACACTCTTATTCCTCATTATTACTTCATACAGGCCTCATCTTTGTTCGTGTGTTACGTTTGACAATCCGTCTACAATACTTCCCAATTCACTTTCTACACTGTTGTCAATGCTGAGATTCCTCACGTTACAGTAGTTCAAATGCATACCTACGTCAATGGCATCCGGCCAGTTAACAATGTGTATAGGCTGGTATTGCCTACGCGCACCGTCTCCTGCCTTGTCAAAACTAACTACTATTGTTTTATCTGGTGACGTACATGTCAAAGTTTTGCTTTCGCAATTAATCGCTGCATGGTACTTTAATAGCCAATCTAACCTGATAATTACTTCCGTAGTTAAGTCTGGCACGACGACAAACTCTTGTTCAAATCGTGCCCCACATATCTCGAAGTTGACAAAAATCGGTTTGGTGACCATGTTACTGGCCTTCCCAGTAGCACTGATAATTTTCACTCCTGTTACCGGCATAACTACGATGCCAGGTCTGTCCTTTGTAACTGAAATACTTTTCCAGATACAGCACTCAATTCTGCACCAGTATCAATCAACACGTTTAGTTGTAGGCCGTACATATTAACAGACACTACTATCTCTCTACACTTATCCTCGATTGTTTCTTTATTTTCCCACAATAAATCCTCGTCTGTATCCAGGTCATTCCAGAAAAAACCATCCGGCTTTGATCGTAAATCCGGCTTATCTGGCAGCTTTTTCAGCCTCTGTTCACATACAGTTTTAATTTCAACACGTTTGTCCTGAGGCTTAGTCTGTAGCTTCGCCTCCAATACCGAAACCTTTTCCTGTAACTCGTCAACTAGTGAGTGTTGCTTTGCTATCAATTCACTAATTGTCACCTTCGTTGATTCCCCTTTGGTCAGATTGATCTCATCTGCCAATCTACCTGGAGGAATGTGTCCAGTAGTATCTGCAATTACTTCCTCTGGATCTGCGCAACCCACACTGCTACCGTCCGACCGTATAACGTCAGCTCTAACCTCATACACGCTGTAATCTACGTGTTTTTCTACCAATCGTGTCCGGCTATCACTAAAATTCTCGTAATCTTTCTCCTCAATACTTTCGCAATGTTTAAAACTGGAGTTTTGCGTCGGATGGGTCGGCTACTTCTAACACTATAACTTTCGGTAAAGTCTGCCGGTCAGGGCCAGAACTTTCCGTTACTACTTCAACATCCAACTCTTGCGGTATGAAACACGACGAATCTTGCTCGTGCTCCTCATTAACCTCAACTGTTTCTGGTAAAGTCTGCCGGTTAGTGCCAGAACTTTCTATCATTTCACAAACACTGTCTTCCTGCGGGTCGAGACGCGGCAAATCCTGCCCGCGCTCCCCATAAACACTCCTCCCGTACAGGCCCCTATAATCTCTTAGTGCGTCGTATAAGCGACCGAACTGCCTTAACCAGACCTCATCCCTCTCTGCATCCCCTCGCTTGATGACGGACGTTATATCCGACATCTGATCTTCTCTCAACACTTGCGAATCATTCTTAAACTCAATCTCCAGTTCCGCTGTGGTTGTTAAGCTGCCACTTTATAATCGATTACCGGAACACTGCTCAAATTGTTCTCACTGACAGTGAATGTATTTTCTGCTGCCGTGTCTACAGCTGATCTACTACTTGTGGGCGCACTCCTTTCTCGTAACAATGGCACACTCTCCCGCCGTTGATTATTCCATACGGAATTTTTATAACGACGACACCTCGGTTTTCTACTATTATTGGGCGCCAAAATTTCTCCACGTCCGGTAGGCCCCTCACCGGCGCGGCTAATGGTTTCCCTGTCTCCTCCCAGCAGATCTGCTCCCCGTATACTGCTGAGGCGGCTGGTCACACCCTCTGGCGTTATTACTATTCTGCGAAGCCCGTATCACGCTAGTATGATACTGGTTTCCGTCATTCCTGTTATTATTTGCATTGTACCGATTGCCATTACGGCCCGAACCACTATTGTTATTGCTGCCAAGATTGCGGTATGCATTACTCCCATGGTTATCGTTGTTGTGGTTGTTGTGGTACCCGTTGTTGTTACCACGGCCTCTACCACTGTCGCGATTATTGCGCCAATTGTCCTCGTCCTCAACTCTTTCCAGGAAATCACTGATTGTCCTGTAATTGCTTCCTACGTAGCGTTTTGTATCATCTGGAAGCTTCTTGTAGAGTTCCGAGACTATTTCGGATTCCGTGCGGCGATCACGCAAATATTCCAACTTGCGGATCCAGCCCTCACAAAACTCTTTCATCAAGCCACGCGAATTCGCATCGAAAGGCTTCGATACGACAAATTCGCGCCAGGCACTTTGTTGTTTTTGCTCTGACCAGTATTCAGCCAGAAACAAATTTTTAAATTCGTCAAAAGTCATGTTCGTAATGTTGAGGTTTAAGCCCCAACGCTTGGCATCACCAGCCAACGCATCAATAACCGCATTAATTTTTCTCTCATTAGTCCATGATCTGGGTAAAACTCTTTCACAATTTTTAATGAAATCCGTCGCGTATATACCGCCTTTTTTCAAGGGGTCGAACCGCTCCTGTTTCGTCAACAATTCCGAACTATGTGCACAGATTGGCACATAGCTCTGTTTTTCGTCAAGTTTCTTTTCTAATTCCGAAACTCTCATAATTACTTGGCACGTGGTTGTCGCAAGCGTTTCCACTTCCCTTTTTTTCTCTTCGCAGGTCTTAGCCTGCTTCCTCACTTTAGTATCTACTTCGGATACTAAAGCCTTTAAAGTTTCCACCTTCGTTGATCCTCTTTTTTCACTAATTGAATTTGTTCCGTCACCTTATTCTCGAAGATCGGAGCAACTGCTTCTCCTACACTTTTCTCGATTCTGCTAATTTCGGAATCAAAACGAGTATTTATGCTCGCAATTTCCGCCTAAACTCCTATCATTTCCTGTTTAAGATTACCGATTTCGGTATTAATCATAACAATATTTCTTTGATTTTATCAACTTTTGTGTTAACAACTCCAACATTGTTGTTAACAACATTAATAGCTTTGTTCTGGTTGTCTAGCTTCCTGTCAATTTTTTCAGACTGAGCTTTAATTTCTGCCGATTGACTCTTGATTTCATTAATCAAAACATTCAATAAATCAGTTAAATTCCCGGAAACTACCGGTTTTACTTCCGTAGCTGGTTTCTCTATATACACTCCTGGAAATTGAAATAAGAACACCGTGAATTCATTGTTCCAGGAAGGGGAAACTTTAATGACACATTCCTGGGGTCAGATACATCACATGATCACACTGACAGAACCACAGGCACATAGACACAGGCAACAGAGCATGCACAATGTCGGCACTAGTACAGTGTATATCCACCTTTCGCAGCAATGCAGGCTGCTATTCTCCCATGGAGACGATCGTAGAGATGCTGGATGTAGTCCTGTGGAACGGCTTGCCATGCCATTTCCACCTGGCGCCTCAGTTGGACCAGCGTTCGTGCTGGACGTGCAGACCGCGTGAGACGACGCTTCATCCAGTCCCAAACATGCTCAATGGGGGACAGATCCGGAGATCTTGCTGGCCAGGGTAGTTGACTTACACCTTCTAGAGCACGTTGGTTGGCACGGGATACATGCGGACGTGCATTGTCCTGTTGGAACAGCAAGTTCCCTTGCCGGTCTAGGAATGGTAGAACGATGGGTTCGATGACGGTTTGGATGTACCGTGCACTATTCAGTGTCCCCTCGACGATCACCAGTGGTGTACGGCCAGTGTAGGAGATCGCTCCCCACACCATGATGCCGGGTGTTGGCCCTGTGTGCCTCGGTCGTATGCAGTCCTGATTGTGGCGCTCACCTGCACGGCGCCAAACACGCATACGACCATCATTGGCACCAAGGCAGAAGCGACTCTCATCGCTGAAGACGACACGTCTCCATTCGTCCCTCCATTCACGCCTGTCGCGACACCACTGGAGGCGGGCTGCACGATGTTGGGGCGTGAGCGGAAGACGGCCTAACGGTGTGCGGGACCGTAGCCCAGCTTCATGGAGACGGTTGCGAATGGTCCTCGCCGATACCCAAGGAGCAACAGTGTCCCTAATTTGCTGGGAAGTGGCGGTGCGGTCCCCTACGGCACTGCGTAGGATCCTACGGTCTTGGCGTGCATCCGTGCGTCGCTGCGGTCCGGTCCCAGGTCGACGGGCACGTGCACCTTCCGCCGACCACTGGCGACGACATCGATGTACTGTGGAGACCTCACGCCCCACGTGTTGAGCAATTCGGCGGTACGTCCACCCGGCCTCCCGCATGCCCACTATACGCCCTCGCTCAAAGTCCGTCAACTGCACATACGGTTCACGTCCACGCTGTCGCGGCATGCTACCAGTGTTAAAGACTGCGATGGAGCTCCGTATGCCACGGCAAACTGGCTGACACTGACGGCGGCGGTGCACAAATGCTGCGCAGCTAGCGCCATTCGACGGCCAACACCGCGGGTCGTGGTGTGTCCGCTGTGCCGTGCGTGTGATCATTGCTTGTACAGCCCTCTCGCAGTGTCCGGAGCAAGTATGGTGGGTTTGACACACCGGTGTCAATGTGTTCTTTTTTCCATTTCCAGGAGTGTATGTTCCCCCGTATTGGTCATCAAGGGGTACAGATTTGATTTTCGCTTCCGTTTCCGAAACATTTTCTAAAGTTTGGAATTCCATTTCTGCTCTTTGTTGTGTTTTGGCGGGCACTAGAAGCGTGGCAACTGAAGGTTGACACATGTAGTGTGAAAACTGAAAGTATGTCAGAAGTAATAAATTTCGCTACACTCTGACTTAATTTAGCAAAAGAATTAATAAAACCGGAAAATTGAAAGTTAATTTACTGACTGAAATTAATAGAGAACTTTGTTTCTGAAGCACTACGAAATTCAATAAAATAAGGTTACTCTTGGGCTACCTCAACAATCATTTCAAAAGCTACTTGAATCTACGCAATTTAGAAATAAGAGATTTAACTTTGAACTTGAATTAAAAGATTCTGAAGAATTAACAATAGTAGAATTTAGTATGTACCAAGCTGAGCTGCAGTCGCAGGTAAGCTAAAATACGGCAACAAAACTCACACTCTTAATTTGTGCTTGTGTAATCTAAATATAATTCTGTTTGGTTATGGTAGACAGCTATGAATACTGTAACTGAACTTTGAAATTAAAGCAGTGAAATGGAATGATATTACTTTAACGCTGGCGTCTGAATTTCAACAACACTTGGGTTCATTTAGGAAAAGGAAGGGACCCTGCTTGTTAATGCAATTGGGACAATGAGCAAAAAAGGTTCATGCTAAGTTGCTGTAATTTTGTGATGCAACAATTTTAAAAGCTGAGGTCTGCCATACAGTTCTAAAACCTTACGTGCTTCCAGTCTTCCTTGTTGGTCGATTGAAGGTTTGAAGCCGTCGATCGAGGAGGTGGCGACAGTCACTCATTGTCGACCGTCGCTGTTGCAGAAATTCTCTTCTTCTCGACACGGTCTCCAGACGAAACGGGCTCTTGATGTGTGCCAGCTAATGCCTTCCGTCCACGACACCATGTCAGAAACTAACATAGCAAGTCGAGCGCAATTACATACTGCCACAAACCCCGAAAGTGCGGCAACTCGCGGGAGCGTCACACAACACATCCGCTCCACTGCACTACTCCAGCCAGACCCTGCTCTGCCCGTGCTCCACGCGGCCGAGTTCCCACTACCAAAGATCCTAAACACTTTGGTTCTCCACACGACCTATCGATGTATTCGTTCGATAGCATAGTTCTCCCTAGGCAAGACCCAGCGTAAAAATACAAATAGTATTTACAAAACAAACCAATTATACATCGACATAAATGCATAAATAAATAAATATATATACAAATGGTAAAACAATTACAATATATAAAGACACAGAAATGTCATATCTTCAGGTAACAAAATAAGGAAAAAAATTTATAGTGCAATAGATGGAAATAGGAGGATATGCATTTCCGGCATTACAACCTCAGCCAATGCCCAGCCACCTGCCACCACACACCTCGCAGCAATCTCGTACGGGCTGAGCCGTCTGGGCCTGTGGGTTTGGCAGGTGCACTAAGTGGATACCAGTGGTCATTCATTTCTGCTGAGACCACTGCCTCTGCATTGTGGACCCCTACGATGGCTCGATGCCACGACACAATGACCAACTCTGTCTGGATGTGACCAAAAGTGCACTGGAGAGCTCTCAACACCTGTGGCCACATCAAATCAACCGTTCGTTCCACCCCCAAATGTGGACACGAATACAGCACCATCGCCACCAGTGCTCCATTACGGCCTCCCACTTGGGAGTAGGCACCACACCTGTCCGTTCCCAACCTATGTCAGACTGTGCTCTCTTGTGACAGCATGACACCTGCTCCAGAGGCATCAACTACCATTGAAGACGTGGACATACCGATAGTGAACACTTTTCCCCAAGGGAGAAGGATTGTTGTAACCTTATAGTGTGAGTGCGCACGATCAAATGGCACTCAATATAAGTGCCTCCACAGCTGGCCTAGAGAAGCTGCCTCACAATGTGGGCAAATAATGTACCGAGTGCTGTGCCATGTGCACATCAGCCCAATATAAGACTGACATGTTGGGCCCTAGGCCTCACATTTGCTTGCTTATTGTATGCTCACCTATGAGACTGTATATTGATGCATTCTATAATTGTGAGTCTTTGTGTACTGTTCTATATTTCACTCAGTGTTACTGTGGATCCCTTCATGTGGAAGCAGAATGAAATTTGGTTGATGTTACTTCTGATATTTTGTCCATACAAAGTTACAATTTCCTATCCTGTTCCATTCATAAACAGAGTGAGGGAAAAACAACTATCTATATGCCCCTGCACGAGCCCTAGTTTCTCTTATCTTTATGCTCCTTACATGAAATGTACATTGGTGGCAGTAGAATCGTTCTGCAGTCAACTTGGAATGCCAGTTCTCTAAATTTTTTCAATACTGTTCCTCAGAAAGAACATCACCTTCCCTCCAGGAATTCCCATTTGAGTTCCCAAAGCATCTCCATAATACTTGCCTGTTGTTGTTTAAACCTACTGATAACATGTCTAGCAGCCTACCTCTGAATTTCTTTGAAGTCATCCTTTAATCCAAACTGGTGTGGTTCCCAAACACTAGAGCTGGGTCGCACTAGTGTCCTGTATGTGGTCTCCTTTACAGATGAACCGCTTTTTCCTAAAATTCTCCCAGTAAACTGAAGTCAACCATTTGCCTGCCCTACTATAATTCTTACATGCTCTTTCTATTTCATATCACTTTGCAATGTGTAGCCTCAATATTTAATCAAAATGACTGTGCCAAGCAGTACACTACTAATGCTGTATTTGAACATTACAAGTTTGTTTTTCCTACTCTTCTGCATTAACTTATATTTTTCTACATTTAGAGCTAGCTACCAGTCATCACACCAACTTGAAATTTTGCCAAAATCGTCTTGTATCCTCTTACCATCATTCAGAGATGACACCTTCCCATATACTGCAGCACCATCAGCGACCAGCCGCAGGTTGCTGCCCACCCTGTCTGCCAGATCATTTATATATACAGAAAATAATGTCAGTCCTATCATAGTTCCATGGGGCACCCCTGATGATGCACTTGTCTCTGAAGAACACTTTCCAGCAAGGACAATGTACTGGGTTCTGTTACTTAAGAAGTCTTGGAGCCACTCACTTATCTGGAAACCTATCCTGTATGTTCATTTAGCCTGCAGTTGGACACCATGTCAAGTGCTTTCAGTAATTCTAGGACTATGAAATCTACCTGCTGCCCTTCATCCGTAGTTTGCAGAGTGTCATGTGAGAAAAGGGCAAGCTGAGTTTTGCGCAAGTGATGCCTCATAAAACCGTGCTGATTTGTGAACGGAAGCTTTCCCATTTTAAGGAAATTTATGTTACATTCAGGCTGAGAATAGGTTCTGCAGCAGAGTAGTATTAAGCAAATTGATCTGTAAGTCTGTGGGTCCATTCTTTCTATCTTCTTGTATATAAGAGTAACCTGCATCTTCGTCTGGTTGCTTGAGACATTGCACTGGTTGACAGGTTTATGATAAATCCAAGTTAAGCAGGGGGCCAGTGCCATAGAGTACTCTTTATAAAGCCTAATTGGGACTCCATCCAGACCTGTTTGTTTTCAACTCTTTCAGTTGTTTCTCTACACTATGGATGCCTGTTACTATATCCTGCTTAAGCAGCCTGTGTGATGGTCAAACTATGGTATTTTTGTAGGATTCTCCTGCATGAACAGTTTCTTAAATGAGAAATTTAAAACTTTGACTTTCCTTTTGGTGTCTTTTTACCGCCACATCAGACTGGTCAACGAATAACTGGATAGAAGCCTTAGCCTGCTTACAAACCAAAACTAGTGTTTAGAGTTCAGTTATTTCCATAATTCATGAGATATTCAATTTCTTACATTGTAGAATGTTTTTCCTAACTCAGTAGCCCCATCTAATGACACGTTTGTATACAGATTTACCACATCAAAAGTGCATGAAGTAGTATTATGTGAAATCTGGATATCATTGCAGTTGCCAACTAACTCACTGGTTTTTCTAATTATAAATGTTTCTTGGAAAACATAAATATTATTATTACTATACTTAAACTTTAAACCTCATTAATTATAAATTGTATGTTACCTATTTTTTCTTTTTAGGTTCTTTGGAAAGAACCTGTAGGCTGAGCTCTAATTTTATAACATTTATTTGACCCACAAAATTCAAGTGTTTCATTAATGTACTCATGGTTATACATAATGGCAAAAGAATCGAATTTATCTACATTCACGATCAATGTTTGTCCCCTAACAAGTTTCATATTGTTTCACTGTCATACAATCTCTACAGTCTGCACTGGACCTCTGTTAGTAGCTGCACTTTAATTATAACCACCCAGTATGATATCCAGATACAATACTTAATTAGCAGATATACCTAAGGAATAAAAACGATCTTGTGGGTTTTCTGGCTATAAAGACTGCCTGCACACATAAAACTCCAACTTATTACGATCAGGCACTTTTATTAAGGTTCGTATCATCACACAAAACACAACGAAAGCAATACAGAAAACCACAACACAAACAACATAACGTAAGTGCACAAGACCGAGCCAAAGATCAACAAGTCCCCAAAGACTGTTTACTCTGCACTTTGCAGGTGGCAGTTACTGGTGGTCGACAGCCACCACAATCTTAATAATTGCACTTAAGTTTTCAAACGTACATAAGAGCGATGTACACCCACCAGTACTGCAACACGATGCCTCTCACTGGCCGTTTATGCCGATTTCGCCAGACGTTTTCGAGTCTGCAACAATAAGTGAGGTTAGGAGTGTGCATGACTCCGGCTATCAGACACCTTTGTTCCCACCACATGTGCCCTCCCTCATCAAGGGTGCAGTTACCTCTTACAGATCTCCGTGCAGTGCAGGACCAATGCCGATTTCTGCAAATGCTTCGTCGGACAACCTACAACTGCCAGGACAACGATTTGCCATGCCTCAATCTGTGCAGTACCATGCGGATTCCTGCCACGTGGTTGAAACTGCTTTGTTCACAGGTCAACCTCCTCAGCATCCGCCCACACCTGCGCCTGCCTCGGTTCAGCATCAGCACATACCTCCCTGCTTCGATACCTCGGCCTGCAACAGGTACAGTAGCTTGTTATCTGTGCCTGACTTCCATCTCCGTCCCACTGCTATGCCTCAGTGTTTTGTGCCACTTCATTCACCTTATCCACACACCGTTTTGAGTGGAGCGACTATGAACAGTGAACATTCACACATTCCATCTGACACTCGATGTCATTTTCCACACTGTACTGCTGGACAGCCCGCACCTCCGCAGCCTCCCTGCAACACAGGTGGCTCTGGCTCTGATCGTACATTGAGCTTTCCACGGACTAGCACACGTTTTCAAACTTTGAACTTTTTCTCACCTGTCGCCCCCGTACCGCCTCCAGTTGAGCTTCCGCTACTGTTCTCGGCACATCTCGGTGCCTCATCCGCGCCGGTCTTCCGCGACGCGTCAATCCGAACACACTTGCAACGTGCTGAGCTTCTGCAACTGGAATCGACACGTTATGGTGTCTCATCCACGACGGCCTTCTGCATCACGACGGATCACGCTCAACCACAATGCATCACCTTCACGCTGCCACCCGACCAGCCGTTGTCGCCACATCCCCTGGAGGCACATTCTCCTGGAATACTGCAGCAACGACAGCTCGTTTCAGGCAGTGACCCGATGAATTCAACTCAACCTGTTCTTCCAAACATTCTACAACGCTTCATTCCCTGGAGGCACACTCTCCTGGAATACTGCAGCAACAACAGTTCGTTTCAGGCAGTGCTCCTCACATCCACTTTGCTCTGGCTCAGAGGTCTCCCAAACCTGTCGAGCAATGATTGACAATTGCTGACAAACTACATGATGCATCACTGCTCTATTTCGCCAGCCTCTGCCTACCTGGCAAGTCTCAGGTTCAGGCTCTTCATCCCGTGGGCAAACGCGGCAGGGGCCGCACTGTACCGACTGTTTCGCTTGCTCCGGGAAGCAGTAAACAAACAGCTGGGACGTCACTGGCTCCGCCCACGGTCACGCCCCCTCCTGCAACTGAACCTGCTGTGGCCACCGAACCTTGGCCACTGCCTCTGGCAACGAACTTTCCACAGGAAATGCAACCGCACTACCCATACTGTTACTTCCACACACGGTTTGGTGAGGCGGCACAGAACTGCAGGCCACACTGCTGTTTCCCAAACGCCAATCTCAGGTAGGTCCGGGTGCCGCCTCCTGCACGCAACATGACAGGCACCCCCAAGTGCTCCATTCTGTCCGGGAACAACCGGATAATTACGGACGACATTATATTAAAGACATTTCATCGGGATACTTTTCCTAATGGACACAGGCGCCAATGTTTTGCTGCTGCCTATGTCCTTAGTGTCGTTGAACATCCGCCCTCATCATACTTCACTGCAAGCTATTAATTCAACTAAACTACAATGCTCGGCTTCAACCTCCCACGTCGTCTCACTCTCCGCAAATTGCAAACTCGAGTGGACTTCTTTAGTGTGCAATATTGAGGAACCTATACTAGGCGTTGACTTCTTGTGACACCACAAACTTTCACCGGACCTAGTGCGTACACCGTATCTCATCACCTGTCCAAGCCAAGACTCACTTCCCCTGTGCTCTGTCGAGCAACCCCCCCCCCCCCCCCCCCCATCCTCCTGTGACACATCGGTCTGGGCTCATCTCTTCCGTACATGCTTGAAAACATCGCTCGCCTACGCAAGGAAAACTTCGAGCTCTCCCTCCAGCTCCACGAAACTCAGCTCCAGCTCTCCGACGGAGCAAAGGAATTACAGACACTGCAGCAAGGACAAAACAAGGTCAGTAAGTGCGCCGAATCTGCTTATAGTCCTTACGCCAGGACCCCCGTTCTCCAGTAAACCACGTCAACTTTGTCCAGAATGCCTCTCCAATCTTAAAAAGCAGATTTCTGAACTTCTAAGCTCCGGTGTCATTGAACCCTCTGCCAGTAGCTAGTCTACGCTCACTCATATGACACCCAAGAAAGACGGGTCCTGGCGCATGTGCGGAGACAACTGCCGACTAAACACACAAACAATTATGGACACCTACCCCATACCCAACATTGCCGACTTTACCAGTTCCCTCGCAGGTGCCACCACATTCTCTGTCATTGATTGCAAACGGGCCTACCACCAGATCCCCATGGCACCTGAAGACATCAAGAAGACAGCAATCACCACCCCGATTGGGTTATTTAAGTTACGATTCGTGCCCTTTGGTCTGAAAAACGCAACACAGACCTGGCAATGCTTCATCAACGAAGTGCTATTCGACCTACAATTCTGCTTTGCATATCTTGATGACATTCTTGTGTTCAGGTCCTCCATCAAGGACAACATCCGACATGTGCAAACTGTTATGAACACTCTCACAGCAGCAGACATCGAGACCAACCAGGACATATTTCGCAGCTACATCAACCTGCTGTCACTTTTCTTGGTTTTCGGGTCTCTGCCGAAGGCATTTCACCGCCCCCTGAGAAGGTACAAACAATACTAAACCTACCCAGATCTGCGTCATTCTAAGAACTACGGCGCTTTTTGGGGACGGTTAATTATTATCGCCGACATCTACCTCGGACTGCAGAGATTCAGGCTCCACTGACGGACGCCTCGGCAGGCACCCACATTTCTGGATCTTGGCCCATTCCGTGGACCCCTGCTATGACTGACTCTTTCACCGCCCTCAAAATTCTTCTTGCCGAGGCCTGCACCATCGCGCATCCTCATCCCAATGCGCAGCTTTTCATCACCACAGACGCGAGCGATACTGCCATCGGTGCTGTCCTTAGCCAGACTATCGACAGCCAGACTTGCCTCTGCAGTTCTTCTCGTGCAAGCTCACCAACGCGCAACAGAAATATTGCGCATTTGACAGGGAATTGCTCGCGATCTACGAAGCGATCAAGCATTTTAAGACTGACATTGAGGGACGCCCTTTCTATGTTTTAACAGACCACAAACCCCTGGCTGCGGCCATTAGAAACCCGCCAGCTGACCCGCCCCCTCACCGCTTCAGATACATGGACTTCACATCTCAGCTCACCACCAATGTCAGACACATAAAGGGTGCTGACAATATAGTTGCTGATTTCCTTTCACGAGTCGACGCCGTCCATTCGCTGTTAGACATCTCTGAACTGCCTAACCTCCAACCCGCCGACGAGGAAACATAAAACCTGATCTCAGACTCTACCTCTTCACTACACTTCGTCTACACCACCTTCCCTGGCATTGCTGGTGTGATCTGGTGCGACGACAGTATGGGACGTTACGCCCCCTCATCCCAACCACGCTCCGTCGAGCTGTCTTCAACACATTGCATAATTTAGCCCACCCTGGTGTTCGTGCGTCCGCCCACCGCATAGCGGAGCACTTTCTGTGGAGAAATGTCAACAAGGTTTGCAAGCAATGGGCACGCTCCTGTGTCGTGTGCCAATGATGCAAAGTACACAAGCACAGTTCACAGATGAAAGATTCAGCTGTCACAGTCTCTAGCAACACTCTTAAGCCTGCTCATGTCGAGCCTTCTTCTACCCCCCTTCAGGTCACGACCACGCCACTCACTGTCGTGGCTCACGATGTGCCGACCATTCCCTCCAGTAATGTTACTTTAAAATCCGTCTTGATTGCAATTTTTTTTTTAATTATTCATATGACCGGTTTCGGTTCATTCAGAACCATCTTCAGATCTGATATTTCAGTTACAGTAGTAACCCGTCCAAATCCAGCAACTTTCACATGCACATGTGACGTAGCATGTGAAAGTTGCTGGATTTGGATGGGTTACTACTGTAACTGAAATATCAGATCTGAAGATGGTTCTGAATGAACCGAAACCGGTCATATGAATAATAAAAAAAAATTTGCAATCAAGACGGATTTTAAAGTAACATTATAAAATCACTGATTGCTGTTATCCCATAAGACACTATGTCTGTTTTTGCAAAACATTCCCTCCAGGTCGGACTTACACACTCAATCGAGTGACTTCCAGCTCTCTTCCGACCTTGCCCCCTACTCCGGCCTCACGCTCTCCGTCGAGTGACCCCATGCTCCCCACGTTGAGCTTACCTACTATCACACCCTCGCCACCGGGCCCTTCGCCGGTCCCTTTGACCTCTCCTCCGTCGCCTGCCTCACCCTGTTGAAGTTTCTCATGCCCCCCCATCTTGAACGTGCCCTTGCTCGAGGTGTTTGTGCCTGTTCCCCCGTACATAATCCATGACATCTCTATAATACTACGTGATTAGACACTGCTTGTCATGTGTTTCCCTTCATCCGGTGCTCATGACACAACTTCTGCCATCCCCTGCCACCTGGTGAAAGGTGTTCCCCTCTCGCCCGACGTCGACCTGGACAGGCTTCGTGTGTTCGCCACACCCACTGGAGACATCATCGTTGTCGCTACGTTCCACTCACAAACCTCCGGCCTACCTGTCGCCGCACGACCGGCATGCCCTGTACGGCGTCTTTATCGACTTCCAGGTTCGGTGGCCGAAACTTCCTTCACGTCATCTACCCACGCAGCACCCCGACGACGCTGTCGAGATGACCGTTGTCCAGCTCCCGTGGCCACTTCTGCCGATGCCTTGGTCACCCCCTCCCCGGCCTCTCAAGAGTACTCCGAACTTCTCAGGGGATGGGGGGGGGTGGGGGTGGGGGGGGGGGGGGGGTGGGGGGTACCGAGCATTGTCTTTGGACGCTAAGCTAAGATTATCTTTGCTCTCTTTCACCATAGCCAGTTCCTTGTAGGCCTGTTAAGAAAGTGTTGTTTGGTGTAACTGACGTGAACATCCACCTCAGGTTATTTTGGTGCCTAGGTAGTAGAATTCCTTAACTTTGTTTACTTCATGACTATCAGTTCTGATGGTCAGTTTCTTTCTGCTCTCATTTTCGTTACTTCTCATTACTTTTGTCTTTCTTAGATTTACTCTCAATACATATTCTGTGTCATTAGACTGTTCATTCGATTCAGCAGATCCTGTAATTCCTTTTCATTGTCACTCAGGATAGCAATGTCATCAGCAAATCATACCATTGATATCCTTTCACACTGAATTTTAATTCTTATCCTGAACCCTTCTTTTATTTCCATCATTGCTTCTTCAATGTACAGATTGAACAGTAGGGGCAAAAGACTACATCCCTGTCTTACACCGTTTTTAATCTCTCAAGGAACAACACTTTATGAGAAAATCTCCCTACGCAGGCATAAAACTACTGAATTGCTTCCATCCTAATATCTCCAAATTACCCATTACAAAACTAAAAAAGAAATTAAAATTATGGCTCCTAAACAATCCTGTATATTCAATAGATGACTTTCTAGATTTAGTACACTTGTATGATGGAAGACCATCTATCTAAAAATATATGTAATCTCAGACCTTAGACTGTGTCACAAACTGTAAATATTTGAATCTCAGATCTGAAAACTGTGTCACAAACTGTAGATTCCTTAATCTAAGTATTGCAACAACAATTTGTTTTTATGTATAGTCTATATATGTAACATTGTTCTCTCAACTAAATATAGAAAAAGTTGCATAGATAAAAATGCCAGCCAATAATATGTAACTCTAGTAAGTAAGGCTCTGGCTTATCCAGATGACTGGGACAAAAAAAAAACTTTTTTTTGTAATCAGTTGATTTTGGATCAAAATAAATAAATAATCAGAGCACTTTGTTTTTGGTCATGCACTCTTATTATTCCCTCTTGGATCTTGTACATATTGTATATTACCCATCTCTCCCTTTAACTTACCCCTGTTTTTCTCAGAATTTCTAGCATCTTGCACCATTTTATACTGCCAAATGCTTTTTCCAGGTCAACAAATCCTATGAACGTGTCTTGATTTTTCTTTACTCTTGCTTCCATTATCAACCACAGTGTCAGAATTGTCTCTCTGGTGCCTCAACCTTTCCTAAAGCCAAACTGATCCTCTTCTAAAACATCCTTAATTTTCTTTTCCATTCTTCTCTATATTATTCTTGTCAGCAACTTGTATGCAACCATATAAAGATTATTTTGAAGAAAAACCGCTATTTAGGATCATAGTAGGGCCCTGCAACATCTCAAATGGCATCCTTCATCAGCTGACCTCCTCACTTTTAAACAACTTCATGCTAGGGCTTGCTATCTAATTAAGTGCAGTGAGGAGGAATACTGGGATTGCTACATTTCCCTCTTAGGAATGTGAGCCTCTTCCTCTCAGGTGTGGGCCAAGCTCCATAGTCTTCTGGGCCACCAGAGAGCAACAACTGTTCTGGGTCTCATCCTTTAGAGTAATCTTCATATCATCGTGTCAATTCTTTCTTGAACACCATGTGACCCACTTTGCTTCTTACCCAGCTCTTATTCTAAGGCAGAATTAATAAGCTGAAGACATCAGCTTTCTTTCACTCCCTGCTAAGCCGAATTATATAATGAACCTTTCACTGACTGGGAACTGCTTCAGACTCTTGCCTCATCTCACGATACGGCCTCAGGTACTGATTCAGTACACGATCAAATGATCCAATATCTGATTGTTACTCAAAGGCTACATATACTCAGGGTCTTTAACTGTATTTAGCTAGGAAGTGTCCTCCCTTCACAGTGTTAAGACAGTATCATCCCAGTCCTTTAGCCAAGCAAGAACCCAACATGTATCAACAGCTACAGACAGATTAGCCTCACCAACATGCTCTGCAACTGCTTGAAAGGATGCTGGACTATAGTTGCCAGGTTTATGACTCTTATATCGTGCTACTCCTTTATGGTGTCCTGGTCTCATCCTAACTGGACTATGGTTGCCAGGTTTATGACTCAGTGGCACCTTCAGCTTTGAAGTTGTTAGACCCAGTCCATCATCGTGGCAATCAACTGGTCTCTGGCACCTTCAGGACTAGTCCTTTAGATAGTCTCATTGCTGAAGTGGGACTCTTCCCTCTTCAGCTCTGATGGTAGTAACTGTTGCTCTCTTTTGCAATAATCACCTGACAATGTCATCATCCAACTTACGACATTCTTTTTGCGTACGAGGGGTATTGAGCTGCTGAAACCCATCCTTAGGTGGAATCACCAGTTGGAATGCATTTCACAGTCCCCTGGCAGGACCTCTGCCTAAACTCCTTAGAGTGTACTCCCTGTTTTCCTGCAACCCCCCTCTCCCCCCTTGGTTGGTACCCATACCTTGAATTAGGATTGATACGTTCCTCGTTCATAATGTTTCAGTAACATCACTGACTTTTTGGTATTTATCCCTTTCATTTCTCCAATATTATCAGATTACTGCCCTCATATACACTAATGGATAGGGCAGGACATGCATTTACACCTCCTATTGGCCAGGAACAACATTCATTGCTGGGACCATGTAGCATTCTTATGATAAAACTGTTAGCCATTAACAGAGCACTACATTTTATTAAATGAAGCTCCCTGGACCAAGTTTTATTTGCAGTGGTTCAATGAGTAGTCTCCAGGCCACAAATGACTGTTGTTACTCTTGTCACTGTGTGATATCTGCTATTCATGACATTCTCTCTGATCTTAGTCACATTGTATGCTCACTTGTTATTCCCTGGGTCCCAAGTCATGTGGGCATTCCAGGAAATGAACAGTCCAATCATTTGACTTGAGAAGTGAATATTTGCATTGCATTTATTTTAATGATCCCACTTGCAGATTTTCAGGTTCAAATAAAGCCTCTGCTCAGTCTGTGATGGAACAACATATGGTGAGCTACTGAGTTGTGGATGGGATAACTTTTATTGCATGCAGAGCCCTGGAGACACCCATCTTCTGAGTTATTTATTTCTCCCATTGTGTTTTCATTATTGTCGTCCATCTGATGTCTATTACATTTTTAGAATTCTCACTTTCTACTGTTCTGAATCTTCCAACTAGAATGCATCACTTGCTCTGTTACTGTCTTTGCCATTAATTGGGTTGGTATGGATTGAATGTGGGTGTGGGATCTCTCTTGCCATGAATGAGACACCTAGTCTACTCTGACCTATGTATCAGCCCAATCCGTATACTTACGTCTCAAATTTGACATAAGTATTGTCTTCAATACTTCAGTTTTACCATTCCTATGTACTTTGATCATCAGAACACATTCCTGGCAGGCATCACTAACTCCAGATGAACTACCCTTGGAATAAGGGATTGATAACCTTGCTGTTTAGGGCCTTAATCCTCAACTGAAGCTGTGCAGGGTAGTCATGTTGTATGAGGCGGCTTACCAGGGTTCATCCGGCTCCCCACATTGGAGGTTTGAGTCCTCCCTTGGGCATGAGTGTGTGGGTGTGTGTGTGTTGTCCTTAGTGTAAGTTAGTTTACGTTACATTAAGTAGTGTGTAAGCCTAGGGATCGATGACCTCAGCAGTTTGGTCCCATAGAAACTTACCATAAATTTCCAAAACTTCCTCAACTGACCAACCAATCAACAAACCAGAGTCCCTTGTAGCAGTCCAGACTCCAGGAGTAGCACCCAGCCCTTTCCTCTTTTTGGCAGCCCAAATGCTGCTTGGTAGTTGATTCTAAACACTCTTTGGAATCCTAATGAGGAAAATCAGCGTATTCACCCTGCACTCCAGAAACACAAAAGTGGTCACTGCAGTGTTGTTTTTGCTAATCAGAAGATCAATAATAGCATTATATATCTGAGCCAATCACTTAGACACTTCCTTTTTTGATGCAATACATCTATAATAAATTAATGAATGCATGCTCAGTGGATTATTATCCCAGTTCAATTTGTTATATTCCCATTTGCTACTGGAACAGTAAATTTAGGTCAAAAATTATTGCCATTTGTTGCTAGAATCATAAAGTTAGTTCAGAGTCTATTGAGGTTAAGGAAGGATCTATCTCAATAGAAAGAGTGTATAAACGACATTGTCAACAGAGATTGCATGACTAACTATTATCATCTTGTTTTGTCTTGCAGCAATAATCACAAAAACATTTTAAAATGTAGTTACCAATGTGGTGATCACCAGACTGTTGATATGTGCATCATGTGAAGAGCAACATAGGCTGAAATTTTCTCTGCAACAGAGTGTGCACTGATATGAAACTTCCTGGCAAATTAAAACTGTGTGCCAGACCAAGACTTCAGAGTTCCTGAGTCTGAGTCACAGTATATCACACAGTTTTAATCTGCCACTAAGTTTTATATCAGTGCACACTCCACTGCAGTGTAAAAATTTCATCCTGGAAACATCCCCAAGTCATGTCTCCACACTATCCTTTCTTCCAGGAGTGCTAGTCTTCGAAGCTTCACAGGAGAACTTCTGTGAAGTTGGGAAGGTAGGATATAAGGCACTGGCAGAAGTAAAGCTGTGAGGACAGCTCATGGGTTATGATTGGGTAGCTCAGTCAGTAGAGCACTTGCCCGTGAAAGGCAAAGTTCCCGAGTTTACTAACATATGTCACCATTACATTGTCAATATAAGTATATTATGATGCCATCATAACGGAGGCCCTACATAACTGCTTGCAGCATGCACATTTAGATAGTCAAATGATGACCACTGCCTGGTTGCAACTGTCTTTTGAAACGTTTTCTGATTGTCACAATAAAATAAAAGTAGAAGGAAGTAGATGATGGTGTTAGTTGGTTAATTAGTTAGCTGGTTGATTAGTTATATGTTCCATGGATTAAAATCGCAGTAAATTTTATGATGTGATATGTGTCTACAGAACAAACATAGGACACTTATGTATAACTAAATAAAAAAATAATATTTATATGGTGGCATGTTGGCCATTTACAGTTTTTTAATTATATTTATATACTCAAGAATTCCTCCATTGTGTAGAAGGAGTTGTTAGGGAATAAGCCAAGCCCTTTAATCTGCTTTTGAGAACATTTCTGCTACCTGTCAGACATTTTATTTCCATATGTAGATCATCAAAAAGTTTTATGACTGCATATTTCACTCATTTCAGTGACAAAGTTAGAGTCATTAAAGAGTAATGCAGATCACTTTTCCTTCTAGTGTTGTATTTCTAAATATCTCCGTTACTCTTTAACATAGATTAATTGATGATAACAAGGAGCAGTAGCAATAGCCAAAAGTAATATTTGGGATAACATTTCAGTATTCATAAAAGTAATTTGATAATGCCACATTGTTTCTACTGTATAGTGAATGTATCAAAAATTTAAAAATTAACTGCTAACACTTCCACTGAGCAATATGGTGCAGTGGTAACCACACTGAACTCACATTCCATAGGCAGCAGTTCAAATTCTTATCTGTTCATCCAGATTTCCATGAATAACTTACGGTAACTACCAGGATGGTTTCCTAGAAAAATACGTGACTCATCTTCCTCCACATACTTCCCCCCATCCAAGACACACTTTACTGATAATGACCACTTCGTCAACAGAACATTAAATTCCAATCTTTCCTTTTCCCTTTGCCAACACTTCCTTGAAGGCACATGGATTGTATATCAAGTCAATAAGCCTGCCACATTTGTATTACAGTGGGGTAGTAATTAATGAGAATTTATCGAATTCTGTGACCAATGAATTTGTGTGAATATTCATGTCTGTGCTGACATGTTTTGTTCGTTTGTGCACATATGACATATGAGCAGGTACTTGTGACATTTCATTTCAGATTTACCTGTGTAAAGGTAATCTGCACGGTTGTACAATCAATGTTGTTCAGAACTGCATCACTGATATTACAGCAATGCAAAATTGAAACTGGTAAATGACTGCTTTGTAAATAACTTAACATGTTGTTAAAATCTAAAGAATGTTCTTTGATTAAGTCTGTTGGTATTTTATCATAATCATTAGCATTTTTCAAATTGATAAATTTATGGCAGTTACTACTTTTTCTGGTGGAGTGATGGATATAATCATGCTACTGAAGTTACTTGTAAAGTCTGGTCGAAAGTATTCCAGGGTAGGATGATGATATACAGGGATGCGATGTTTTGGTGCTTTTCATGAAAGTGGGTCAACTACAGTGGCATTTTAATGCTCTTTACTAAAATGTATTCTATTTTCTTCTAAAACTCACAGTTCTTACATAATTCTTAAAGTTTCCTATTTTTAAGGTTCCTGCATAACATGTACTGCAGTAGATCATAAAATGATTCAACATGATTGATAATGAAAAGATTGGAACTTCCTGAGTTGTTTACAATTACACAAATTCATCACAGTCATTTTAGTACTATAAATGTGAAGTGAAATTTGTGTGTGTCAACATTACCGGATTATTTCAGATCAACCTAATAATGTCAACTTCATCATGGTCGTGTGTGAGTGATCCTGATGTGTTTTGTTACATTTGGGGCTCTCTAACTCTCAAAAGCAGGAGAGAGAACATAACCTCATTTGTCAAAAAAGTATACAATCTTATTTCAACATAAAATTACGAGATCAGGACTAAGCTTTTGCACCACATACTGTCTGTCATACATGCATTGCAAGTTTGAAGAAATGGACAGAAAGGAAGCAGAAATCCTTACCATTTGGGATTCCAATGGCATGGAGAGAACAAGAAAACATGCAGATGACTGCTATTTTTGTATGGTAAAAGTATGAAGGGAATCATTTATTCAAAGCTAACATCAGCCAGAAGACCCATACTATGTGGTCCTAACATGCCCATGTCTGAACCAACCACTGCTTTAGAATCTTCAACATCATCAAGTTTAACTTCAGATCCTGATTATGACTCCAAACCCACAAATGGACAGGCAGAGTAGTTTACAGAAGAAGAACTGAATGACGTGGTAAGAGATCTGGGTCTCTCGATTAAAGGAAAAACATTTGCTTCCTCTGGGTACATTCTACTGGTTCTGATCAAGAGAATAGGAATTTTGTGAGTATTTCACTACAGAAGGCTCTCTTGTTTATTGTAAGAACATTGAATGGTGTCATGTACAACATGAATGAATGAAGGCTACTCATAGCCTCTAACAAAAGAAGCCCCAATGCCATACTATTGGTATTTTATCCTAACCATTAGAATTTTTCAGATTGATTAATTTATGGCAGTTACTACTTTTTCTGGTAGAGTGATGGATATAATCATGCTACTGAAGTTATTGAAATCAATATGATGGTTTAGTGCCAGAGCCAATGGGTTGTATGTGGAGACCTGAAAGTAATAGGAATGATGCTGGGACAACAGTCAGGCTCTATGAAGGTTCCTTGTTTCCTGTGCCTCTGGGATAGTCATGCCCATGAATGACATTGGAGTAGAATAGAATGGCCTTCCAGAACAACAATGAATCCTGGAGAGATAAATGTGATAAAAGAATCTCTGGTGGAACAAGACAAACTCATCCTGCTAACTCTTCATATTAAACTGGGGATCATGGAAAAGTTTGTCAAACAAAGCATTGCCTAAAGATAGTACAATGTAAGTATATAAGTTCCAAATTTTCTTTTCTCTCTAAATTTAAAGAAGGAATATTTATGGGACTGAACATTATAAGTTTGATGAAGGATGAAGTATTCAAAAATGTAATAATACAAGAAGAATGACTGGCTCAGCCGGGGTTTAAGAATGTGCTTGACAGTTTCTTAGGGAATAGGAAACACCCAGATTTCAAAGCCATGGTGGAAAATATCTACATCTACATCTACATTTATACTCCGCAGGCCACCCAACGGTGTGTGGCGGAGGGCACTTTACGTGCCACTGTCATTACCTCCCTTTCCTGTTCCAGTCGCGTATGGTTCGGGGGAAGAACAACTGTCTGAAAGCCTCCGTGCGCGCTCTAATCTCTCTAATTTTACATTCGTGATCTCCTCGGGAGGTATAAGTAGGGGGAAGCAATATATTCGATACCTCATCCAGAAACGCACCCTCTCGAAACCTGGACAGCAAGCTACACCGCGATGCAGAGCGCCTCTCTTGCAGAGTCTGTCACTTGAGTTTATTAAACATCTCCGTAACGCTATCATGGTTACCAAATAACCCTGTGACGAAACGCGCCGCTCTTCTTTGGATCTTCTCTATCTCCTCCGTCAGACCAATCTGGTACGGATCCCACACTGATGAGCAATACTCAAGTATAGGTCGAACGAGTGTTTTGTAAGCCACCTCCTTTGTTGATGGACTACATTTTCTAAGCACTCTCCCAATGAATCTCAACCTGGTACCCGCCTTACCAACAATTAATTTTATATGATCATTCCACTTCAATATGTTGATAGCTCCGAAAAATATAGGATGCAATATGAGCCTTAAAACACATTTTCTTCATAGTGATCTTGACTTTTCCCCTGATAATCTTGGAGATGTTAGTGAAGAACAGGGAGAAGGGGCTCATCAAGACATGAGTGAAATAGAATAATGTTATCAAGGCAGGCGGGATGAAGGAATGATGGCTGACTACAGCTGGTCTCTAAAAAGAGATAATGTGGAGTAAAGCATAGAAAAAAATCTTGCAGACAAGATGTCAGTATGAAGAGGAAGGGGTAGTGAAAAATTGCAGTGTCTCTGTAAGACTTGGAATATGTTGAACTTAAATTGTGATTAGGTCTATGAAGAAATGAGCGATGTGTGATTTTGTTTATGGCATGTATTTGTAAACAGTTTACAGGTTACTATATAGCAGTAAGTGTCTTTATTAATAAGTTAAAAATCTTAATAGTGTACAAATATGACAATACTTAATCTCACATTCTTCAACAGAGGCCAGAAATTAATAAAAATCACCCTTCAGGATTAAAAGCCTTGAACAAAAATTTAATTTCAAATGGTTCAAGTGGCTCTGAGCACTATGGGACTTAACGTCTAAGGTCATCAGTCCCCTAGAACTTAGAACTACTTGAACCTAACTAACCTAAGGACATCACACACATCCATGCCTGAGGCAGGATTCGAACCTGCGACCGTAGCGGTCATGTGGTTCCAGACTGTAGCGCCTAGAACCGCTTGGCCACCCCGGCCTGCAAAAATTTGATTTCACAGCCCTGCATAATCAAATCAATCCCATCTTATCAGTTAACAGTACTGTGTTTGTTAAAGAGCTTTATGAGACAATATATCTATGTGATCAAAATATCATCCACTCTTAAAGCTAACTGGACTTTCTCGTTCTATGATTTTATTTTTCCAGTCTCCTCCTTCCCTGTATTTCATGTTGTCTTTATTTCAGCACTTGATGTGACTAGCCTCTTCTCATAAAGAATTTGCACCAATGGCTCAGTTACTTTCTTTAATGTTCTACAGTATTCCTTGCAAAGAGCTAAGCAGTTTTCGAATAAGAAACCAACATTAATAAATGTTTTTTTTTTTTCCATTCAGCTCACATGTACTGTAACACCTATCTAGTTCATGCCTTTGAGCAGATTCTTGAATACTCAATTCTGGACCTATTAACCAGGTACTCTCCTGAACACAGGATTAGTAGATATTATATTCCGATCAGTATTAATACTTCACAGAAGGAACTGCTTGTCATGGTTTGAAAGGCTATTTATTGACTATTGGTTTTGTTATCTGATTTTGCTCATTAGATTTGCTTATAAAGATATTATCTATGTCTCCTCTGGAGCAGTTAGCTACCACAGTTGGAAAATTTAGTCCAAACTGAATTGAGTGATAATATTAATACAATAATTTCTAAAGAAAACCGTATTAAAACTATCCCTAACCACTATTTCTTTTGTTTCTTTTTTTACTTTAAAATATATTAATAGCCACTGAACATAATTTACATCTACATTAAATTTTTGCTGGAATTTTTCCTTCTACAGTTACTATTAAAACAGATTTATCATGAAATTTCTTCTTCTTTTGGGGCATACTTCCAGATGCTGCTATGAGCAAAATTTATCAACATGTAATTTCTGATATATGTGGCAACTCCTCCCTTTCTCCATATATGATCTATAGAAGTAAGATGCTATCCTTTACCAGTAGTCACATGATCTTCAACAAAGCACATTTTTGTCCCCTAGACTTCATGATTAATTCAGCACAAATACATGGTTGATTAGTGGTCCTTATCAGAACTCAAGTATTCTGCTGCAATAAGTAAAGCTGACTTTTTGCACTGACAAAAGTTATAGCCCACAGGAAGAAAATTTCTGAAAATTTTTCAACTGACTGACTTTGACATGAACAAAGTTGGTTAGAATAATGTTCAGTTATAACCTCCCTCACAATTTTGTTTATTTCTTCTCTCCTTACCTTAAAATAGGTACTTCCATGACATCTGCAATCACTGGTATTCTATCACTCACTAAATAGCTGTCCCCCAACCACATGACTTTTTTTGCTATCAGTCCTATCAGTTTTTTCCTTCCCTTTGTCACTGACGCAAAGCTGATGCCAAGTGTAATCCCAACTGAGACAGACTCAATTGCTACTATGCCAAAATGTAGCCCTATGTCCAGCATAAACAACTGTTTCTAGAGTTTCAAGATTTGATTGGATTGTTTGGGGAGAGAGACCAAACAGTGAGGGCATCGGTCTCATTGGATTAGGGACGGACGGGGAAGGAAGTCGGCCGTGCCCTTTCAAAGGAACCATCCCAGCATTTGCCTGGAGCGATTTAGGGAAATCACGGAAAAACTAAATCAGGATGGCCGGACGTGGGATTGAACGGTCACCCTCCCAAATGCGAGTCCAGTGCGCTAAGCACTGCGCCACCTTGCTCAGTAGAGTTTCAAGAGTTCAAATGATGTCAGACATTGTGGCGCAGAACATATGCAAACTCAACACTGTTGTGGTTTAATGGTGATTCTATCTTTACGATATCACTCATCACAGTGTACTTAGAATATCTGTCAGTATTATTCCCACCTCCCCATTCCCACCTCCCCATTCCCCCCCCCCTCCCCCCCCCCCCCCCCACCACCACACTATAAGCCAAGTTTCATGCTTTGTGAAATCTTTTCACAGTGATTCTATATCCTCTGTTACTTTGTAAGCCATGCAAAGACTAGAATGAAATTTTCACTCTACAGCGGAGTGTGCGCTAATATGAAACTTCCTGGCACATTAAAACTGTGTGCTGGACCAAGACTCAAACTTGGGACCTTTGCCTTTTGTGGGCAAGTGCTCTAGCTCATTTGGTAGAGCACTTGCCAGCGTGAATGGCAAAGGTCCCGATTTCGAGTCTCAGTCTGGCACACAGTTTTAATCTGCCAGGAAGTTTCATGCAAAGACTAGGTTGAAAATTTGTGATATCATATTCTAATCCTATTTCATACTGGAACTGTTGCACAACACCTCTGTCATGTACCCAACAACAAAACTGTCTTTCTCTTTGCCAACTTCACTAAATTTTTACTTTCAGAATTTGTTGAATGTTAATTGTGGCCTGTATACAGCTATATCTGGCTGAGGCTTATCCATTTCAAACTGAATCAACAGGTCCAACTTCGTTTCCATATTTGGCACAAAGCAGTCTGATTAAGTATTATGCATGTTCCCACCTGTTGTCTGTCAGCATTTCACACGTCTTTTCACCCCTCTCCCTCCTCAACCTGTCTAGATCTTTTCATGGCTTACCTAATTCAGCCTAAAGGACATACACTTCCTTTTCCTGTTCAGCTATCTTCCTACCCATACTGCATGTCCGACAGAATGTCTGATGAGCTTCATTCATTCATTCACTTCCGCCATACCCACACCTCTACACTCACTCCAGTGGAAAAACTAGACCACCATCACATCAAAACCAGAAGCTATCGCTATTACACTGTGCTAAACACTAATAATGATTTACCAAGAGTAAGTTAATATATTTTTGAGCGTGGTTACAGAAACTGGGTCTTTACGTAGTTACACTTAAATTAGGATCAGTGCAAATCTGCTGGAATAACATGATGGTATGTCACTCTGAAAGTATGTACTGGGTAATAATGAGATGAACACAACTCATTTAAGCTGAAATTTAAAACAGTTAGATGAAACTGTTTATTTACTGCATGTAGTGTGATATGTTTTGTTTTAACTGCTAAAAAGATATGTGGCAGAAGAGACCATATGGAGTTCATTGTGGGCATGTAGCGTACTCCTGTATAAAAACATGAATAACTGCAGTGTATGTGATGCCTGTTGTCTCACTGAGTTATGCCTTCACTCCTTAAGACACTGTGAAGAGGCACAGAATTTAACTCTGGTCATTACTGCACAGTGAAGTGACTGGAAATTCTATGCCAACTCCATTCCTCAGCTTGGAGTTTCTGTTGAATGTACTCCATCACAGTCAAAGATCATTTGAGAAATTGAGTATCAAATTCTGTGTATTACAAAATAATGTGGAATAAATTTTATTAGTTGCTATTAACTTGAGGTTCCCCATGCTATATTTCAAGATTTGAAACAGAGAAATAATAACCTCATTGTAAGTCTTTATTTTTAACAACACAGTCATTAACTGTGTTGCTCACATTTATTTCACATTTCCTTACATATTTTGTACTGCTCTACTTACAAAATGTTTCAGTAGAGGAATAAGGAAACATACAATTCACAAAAAGATTGTCAAATAAAAACTGACATTTTTAAAAATTGCTAATTGTATACATATTTATAAAAAATCATGTCTTACAGTACAACACAGCTGGTAGCACACACATTATAAAGTGATTTGTAGGTATTTTGTAATACAAAAATTTCATTTGCACACAAATTAACAGTTATATAAAAGTCTTTTCATTAAAATATATGTTTTGTTTGTTCATTGCAAATAATGCCATCTATTCACATGAAAATATAACCTGAAACACCAGTCACTTCTGTTGCAAATTATCATGCTGCACAACTACATTAATTTTCATTTTAGTAATGTATTTTTGTTAAAAATTAAACATTACACTTCACGTCACATATGGGACTTCCACAATCACAGTTCAAGACAAATACTTCACAACACCACAAACATTTATATAAATTAATGCCCTTTATCAGTACAGTGTTTCACTATTTTACCACAAATGAGGAATTAAAGGCACCCATCACAGAAACGTAGCATCATTTAGTTCATCATAATAAAAATAGAGGGGCATCAGGAAAAAGATATATCTTGATTCCATCAAGTATTTTTTCACAGCACTACACAGTGGAACACTTCATGTTAAGAGATCATGTGTCATCAGGTACTCATTAGTCTCATTTTCATCTAAGCTGCTGCATCTGCAGAGCCTTTCACATTGCAAGTCTCGCTTTTAACTAGAGATGAAAACTTTCTGCTCGGTTTACGACCAAAGTTCTCTGCATCTTCCACCGTGTCTGGCATTTTAGTGTTTTTTGTTTCTGGAAACAGCAGTGCCAGTAGTCCAGATGCAACAGTCATAGAACCATACAAGATCAGTGGCAGTGACTCCATGTAGCGAGCCTGGAAAACAAAGTTTCAGATTTGAAAATACCAATTATTGTAAAAACTAATTTTAAAAATTATTTAATTTTCATAATTGATAAACATCTATAATGTATATTTATCATAGTGTTAAAGCAAACATGGAAGGAAAGAGCTTCAGCCTCAAAATGTATGTATAATTTGCATTCCATGGTACAACATACATTTATCCATCAAAATAGAGTAATTCACTCCATAATTTATACACACATTAAAAAAGTTTTGCATCACCTCAGTTCTGAGAGTTCCAGAACCTGTACAGAAAATTGGAATAAAGATCAACATAAATGTCATTTTTCCCCCTTTTTATTGTTCATGATGACCACACATTTCATGTTGGACCACCATAGAGTGAGACCTTCAGAGGTGTGGGCCAGATTGCTGTACACACCAGTACCTCTAATATCCAGTAGCATGTCCTCTTGCACTGATGCATGCCTCACCATTATACTGCCGATATGGTTGCCCTATCAGTCGGGGGATGGCATTCACATATCGTACAGCCACTATGGTGCCTTCCATGACCACCAGTGGCATATGTTGGCCCCACATAATGCCACCTCAAAACATGTGGGAACCTCCACCTTGCTGAATCACTGGAAAGCGTGTCTATGGCATTCAGCCTGACCGGGTTGCCTCCAAACATGTCTCCGATAATTGTCTGGTTGAAGGAATTTGCGACACTCGTAGGTGAAGAGAACATGATGCCAATCCTGAGCAGTCCATTTGGCACGTTTTGGGCCCATCTGTACCGCGCTGCACGGTGTCGTGGTTGCAAAGATGGACCTCGCCATGGACGTCGGGAGTGAAGTTGCACATCGTGCAGCCTATTACACAGTTTGAGTCATAATATGATGTCCTGTGCCTACACGAAAAGCATTATTCAACGTGGTGGTGTTGCTGTCAGGGTTCCTCCAAGCCGTAATCCATATGTAGCGGTCATCCACTGCAGTAGTAGCCCTTGGGCAGCCTCGGTGAGGCATGCCATTGACAGTTCCTGTCTCTCTGTATCTCCTCCACATCTGAATAACATCACTTTGGTTCACTCTGAGACGCCTAGACATTTCCCTTGTTGAAAGCCCTTCCTTGCACAGAGTAACAATGCAGTCACGATCAAACCACAGTATTGACTGTCTACGCATGGATGAACTGCAGACAACATGAGCTGTGGACCTCCTTCCTGGTGGAATGACTGGAACTGATCAGCTGCCGGACCCCCATTATCTAAAGGGTGCTGTTCTTGCATGGTTGTTTACATCTTTGGGTGGGTTTAGTGACATCTCTGAACAGTCAAGGCAACTGTGTCTGTGATACAATATCCACAGTCAATGCCTATCTTCAGGAGTTCTGGGAACCTGAATGATGAAAACTTTTTTGATGTATGTATTTGGTATGTATGTTAAGGTATTACAAGGTATGGAAAGAGGCTGTCCCCAAAATTAGAATAATATAAATAACTGTTTCTTATTCTTTTATTTTACAACATAATATGTTAGAACTACACTGACTAAATATTGTTGGTGAATTCAACCCCTAACTCATGTCTTAAATTTAATAAACAATGCTTCATGTTAAAGCTCTATTAGAATTCTCAACATACTTTTGCAGTTTCATTTAAGTTTTTCAAATAATGGATAAAAGAAAGATAACCATTCAGAATATAGTTAGGGTATTGAGTGTGACCATGCACATGCACACATCAACATCCATACTCTGCCCACCACTGTGAAGGGCATGATAAGGTGTCATGTCCCATTCTGTCACATATTAGAAGTTCTTCCTGTTCCATTTGCATATGATGTGGGAAAAGAATGACTGCTAAAATGTGTACATTCATTATCACCAGTTAGTACTGTTTGATATGTGTCCCACAAATTAACAGTATTCTAGGGTGAGATGCAGAAGTATTTTGTAAGCAATCTTTTTTGTAGAATGACTTGCATTTTCCCAGTATCATATCAAGCAATCCATCTGCTTTACCTACAAATAAGCCTTTATGACCATTCCATTTCATATCATCACAAATTATTTCACACAGGTAACTGTACCAGTTGACAGTGTGATGGGTGCTCTCTAATGTTGCAGTCATAACATACAAAGTTTTTGTGTTTTATAAAGTGCACAATTTTGCACTTATGAACATACAAAGTTAGTTGCTAATCTCTGCACCTTTGAAATTTTATCATGATCTGAATGGATATTTGTACAGCATTTTTCAGATAGTACTTCACCTGAGAAAATCTGAGGTTACTGTTAGTTTATGTTGTATATTAAATACCTGACATACTAAACAGTAAAGATCTTAACATAAGTGCAGGGGGACACACCTAAAGTTACTTAAACTTCTGTTGATGACTTTCCATACAAGGTAACATACTTTTATTTATTTATTACCATCCCAATGATCACATTTGTGATACAGGATTTATCCAGATACATTTTAACAACTATATAATATCTTTACAATATTTTTATCTATGCTGAATTCATATGAATGTATCTTATGTTTAATACAACATCCAACTAATAAGTGTTTTTATAACATAATTTCTTATGTGCTTGACAGACCTATTCCTTGATGTTGTGATTTCATTTGTCACATTTATGATATCATATATTCTTATACAGTTGAGCAGATCTATTCACTTATATTGTAGTGACATTTGTTAAGCATGTGGTTCTTAATCTTCTTATGTGTTTGACAGACATACTCACTGATGTAATTTCCATTTGTCACATTAACGTAAACATATATTCTTATACAGTTGTGCAGAGATATTCACTTATGCTGTAATAACATTTGTCAAGCATGTGGTTCTTTATATTCTAATACATTTGAGCATAGAAATTCACTTACACTGTAATAACATTTGTCAAGCATGTGATTCTTTATAATAGTTTTAAATTTATCCTCATTTTTGAGCTCTTTGATATGTTTTGGTAGTGCATTAAAAAGTTTGATGCCTTGATTACATACATGTTTCTGATTTCAGGTCCTTATTACAGCTTGTAAGTGGAGATCTTTACACTGCTGTGTATCGTAATTATGGCAGTCTGTATTGGTTTTCATTTTGTCCTGATTTCTTTTGATCACCAACAGACACTTCAGAATTGTTAAAATTTTCAGTGCTTTGAAAAGAGGCCTACAATGCCTTTGAGGTGGGCTCTGGGTCATTATCCGAATTGCGCGTTTTTGTAATTTGAAAATCTCATTTAGATGACAATTTGTTTTTCCCCAGAATACTATCCCATAGGATGCAATGGACTGTATATCTTGTAGGAAATTGTCCACAGTACTGTGCAATGACTGCTTCATATCACTAACTATTAAACTAGTATCATCAGCAAATAACATTATTATAGCTTTTCTCTCTGACAACTGAATATCATTAATGCAAATGAGGAACAGCAAGGTGCCTAATACACTTCCTTTAGGTACTCCTACTGTCACCTCCCTTGGATCTGATCTTAGTTTAATTTTTTGGTTAATATTTGGTGCCATAATTTCAACCACTTGAATCCTCTTTTCCAGATATGACTCAGCCCACTTTTTTACCGGTCCTCTGATACCTATAGCTTCAAGCTTTTCCGAAAGTGTGCTGTGGTCAACAGTGTCAAAGGCTTTTGACAAATCTAGATTTATCCCAACTACACGTTTTCCCTCTTCCAATTTACTCATTATTTCTTTTGTGTATTCCAGTACAGCTGTTTCGGTACTTCTCCCAGCTTGAAATCCATGCTGATTACTGTTTATCATACTGTGGACATTAAGATAACGTGTGGCTCTGTATTTCATTAATATCTCTAAAACCTTAGAGAAAGTTGGGAGAAGTGAGACAGGTCTGTAGTTTTCTATTTTAAGCTTATCACCCTTTTTCAACAGGGGAACGACTTTAGAAATTTTCTTTTTCTGTGGAAACACACCCTCAGCCATTGACAAGTTTGCTATGTGCGCCAATGGTTTCGCTATTTGATTAGCTATTTTCTTTACTAGTATTATTGGCACCTCATCTACTCCAGCTGACATCTTGGACTTGAGACTTTTAATCACTTTTAAAACTTCCTTTTCGTTTGTTGGAACTGCCATCATACTGCTGGCTGCCTTGGGTGCTTCCCTCTTAATCTGCTCCCCAAAATTCCTGCTTAATGTCTGGGGTACATTTAAAAAGTAATTATTTATATAATTAGGCATGGTATATTTATCTACCATTTTATTCTCCTCCTCTTTTAGAATAATTTCCTTATCTTTGATAGGTACCCTGGTTCCTTTTCTCACAATTTCCCATGCTATTTTAGGTTTATTTCTGGACTGTTTTATTTCCAAATCATTACTTAGTAACTTTGCATTCGCAATTACTCTGCAGCATATTTTCCTATACCTTTTTACATATTCTATAAAATCAGTATCTGCACACTCCCTCAACTCTGAATTCAGTTTTTTCATGTTTTCAGATGATTTCTTAATGCCAAGAGTCATCCAAGAACTTTACTTTATGTGTCCACTAGACTTGATTCTGGTCAGTTTCTTTGGAAAACACATCTCAAAGTTCATCATAGAAATCAATGCAAATACACTATATGCCTAATCTGTACTTGTTTGTTTCATAACATCTAACCAGTTTCCATTTTCTAAGATACTTATGACAGCTGTCCACAGAGAAGTTTCTTTTGTAAATATTATTTACACCTTTATCTTCCTCCTCCCCCCCCCCCCCCCCGTTCGATATCCGTTTGTGCTCTTTCTCACATATATGGATCCATCTATCATGTATGAAGAACAGAAAAGTGAAAAATCCGAATTGTGTATGTGGCTTTGTTCAGTGCAGTGGTCGAAAAAGTGCAGTCAAGATGTATAACGCTGGTACTGAAGAACTCATCTCTGATGTGCTGAAAGAAGAACTCGCAATACCTAAAATATATATGAATGACATCGAATCGTTGATTAATTCTTTGAATGTTGATTTTAATCCTTTTGTGAAAAATGTACAAAGTGAAAACTACAACACTCTCAAAGAAACCATTACTGAAATTCAAAGTGCTCCAATATCTGCTATAGTTACGAAAAACTCGTTTGCGCCCATTGCACAAGAGAAACACCGACAAATGAAATTACTGAGAGAAGACGAGACAAAACCAAAAGTTTGAATCTTTGCAGACAGCCATGGACGAGATTTAGCCACTATTCTTATGAATATGCAATCTAAATTTTCCATTACTGCCACAGTAAAACCCCGAGCTCCTTTCCTGCAAATAATTAAAGATTTAAGCCCTCAACCAAATTATGTTTGTGTAATTATTGCTGGAGCTAACGATGTTTATAAAAATGAGTCGAAAAATGCAATCACAGCATTGCGAAATGCACTGGAAAGAATCTCGCCAAGAAAAATAATCGTCGTTAGCATCCCACATAGACATGACCTAATAAACAGTTCATGTGTAAATAATGAAATCAAATTCACAAACAGAATGTTTCAAAAGGTATGCAAAGCATTCGAGGACGTGAAGTTTCTGGACAGTAATTCCGAAGAGAGAAACCATTTTACTCGACATGGAATGCACAGGAACCGGCTATGAAAACGTGTACTCTCTAAAGCATTATTGGCAGAAACATTCAAACTATTTGAAAACACCACTCCTCCAATCATTCTAAAAGCACCTGTGCCAATTGAAACTGTACCATTGGAAGAAATACAGACAGTGTCGTCAAAATACTTCTTCAAACCTAATGGAACAGCTGAAGGGAAGACTTCATATGCAGCAGCACCTGTATGTGAATCAACACAAACAGGTCTTTTATACAAAAGCAAGACAGCACCAGCAGTTACAACTCAAGTGGGAAACGTTAGTCCACTGCCAACTTGTGAAGTAGCAGCATTTAAGGAGGAAGAACAGTCATCAATAGCAGAAACAGCAACACCAACCCCCACAGGATCAAGTGTACAAGCTGACAGTGTCGAAACCTCATCAACAGGAGATCCACCCTCTATGGCAAAAATGAGCACAGTAGTGACTGGAGCTGCTCCACATAGGATGTGCCTGAGATCAAGAAAGACCTCAGCTGCAAATGGGGATGTTTTATAGTACTGGGGCAGAGGGGGGAAGGTTCCAATCAAAATGTAAGTAATGTAGCTAATAACAACAAATGTGGGTGTTACCAGCACAACAGCTCCCTCTTCCCTGCAGAAAACTGTTCCTGTAATACTGGTATGTCAAAAGAAATAAAACTCAGTCCCAACAGTGGCAGCACCACAACCAATCATGTAATTAAAAATAAGCTCAAAATTTTTCACCAAAATATTCAAAGCCTGCTCTGTAAGTTAGACCAATTTATTGTAAATATTGATGAACCAACAGGCGCAAATTGTGCTCATATTTTCTGTCTGACGGAACACCATATCACTTTTGGCATCGAAATGCTCAATATACCAAACTACGTTTTAGCTACCTCATTTTGTAGAAAGCATATGTGCAAAGGTGGGGCAGTTATTTATGTGAAAAACAGCCTGTCCTTTAATACAATAGATGTAGAGAAATATTGTGTAGAGAAAGACTTTGAGGCATGTGTCACAGAAATGGTAGAAGCTAACAAGAAACTGGTAATCGTAGCAGTATACAGGGCTCCATCTGGTAATTTTAAAGTATTCATGAAACAATTAGATTCTGTGCTATTGTATCTCACAAGAAAAAATAGGGACATTATAGTGACTGGAGGTTTTAATATAGATTTCCTAGAAAGCTCATCTTCTAAGACAGAGTTTGCAAATTTAATGCATACCTACAACCTGTCTCCACTGTCAGTTTTCCCACAAGAACTACTGCCACTTCCAGCACTCTAATAGACAATATCTTTGTAGATATGAGTAAAACTAATCACATCCAAGTTGAAAAAGTCATAAATGGTCTCTCTGATCATGATGGGCAAATACTCACAATTGACAACTTTAATACAAATCAGAACAAAGCTAGTGCACAGTGAAAAACCATTAGAAACATGAATGAGGAAAATATCCAAAAATTCAAATTATGCATTCGGGAGACTGACTGGAGGTATGTTTATCTTGCAAATGATGTTAATACAAAATATAATTTATTTACTGATGAATTATCAGGTATATTTGAAAATGCCTTTCCAAAAAAGGTCTGTAGACTACAGAACAGGCAATCAAGCAAAAAACCATGGCTCACCAAGGGCATAAAAATATCATGCCAGAGAAAAAGAGAACTATATATAATATCTAGACTATCCAATAATCCCCTCCAGATATTATAGGACATACTGCAAAATCTTAACTAAAGTCATTAAAAAATCTAAAAGTATGTGCATGCAATCTGAAATTAAATGTTCAAACAATAAAATCAGAACGATTTGGAATGTAATAAAGAGGGAAACAGGTACTGCACCATCTGACAATGAAAAAACTGCTGTCCTAAAAATTAACAATTTGGAAATAACTGATAGTAAACAGATAGACACATTTAACAACCACTTTCTAAGTGTCACCTCTCAAATAGGTTGCAGTGGTGACCTAAGGGAAGCTTTAGATATTCTGAAACTTAACCTCCCACAATGTTTTAATGATATAAATGTAACACCCATAACTGTTAATGAAATAAAAAAATAATTCACTCATTGAAAAGTAAAGGATCTTCAGGTATAGACAACATCTCTAATAAACTGTTGAAAGCCTGCAGTAATTGTGTAAGTGTAGTACTTGCTCACATTTGCAACACGTCTCTTTATGAGGGAGTTGTTCCAGATCGAATGAAATATGCCATTGTGAGACCTCTTTTCAAGTCTGGCGATGCTACAGATGTAAAAAATTATCGTCCTGTCTCTCTCTTAACAACATTTTCAAAGGTTCTTGAAAAGGTAGTGTATAACAGGATTGTGGCACATCTTGACAAACTTGATATTATTAACCACAGACAGTTTGGTTTTCAAAAAGGGGTTTCCACAGAGCGTGCCATATATTCACTCACAAATGATGTCTTGGAGTCTATTAATAGTAAGAAGTCACCAGATGGTGTCTTCTGTGATATTTCCAAGGCCTTTGATTGTGTAAACCACAAGATACTCTTGGAGAACGCCTATCATTATGGAATCAAAGGGCCTATAGGTAACTGGCTAAAATCATATCTTGAAGACAGGAAACAAAAGGTGGTTCTAAATGGCTGCAACAAAGGATCTTCTAATCTAGTGGATTCTGAATGCAGCATAATTCAGCATGGAGTTCCCCAGGGATCTGTCCTTGGACCCTTGCTGTTTTTAATATATGTTAATGATTTACCCCTGTCCATTAGTAAAAATTGTGAATTCACAATGTTTGCTGATGATACAAGCATTGTCGTAGATGGTAAGTCTACTGCTGATCTGGAGACTGATGTTAATGATATACTCAGAGAAGTTACAGCTTGGTTTTCAATTAATTCTCTTTCAGTTAATATTAAAAAAACTAATTTTATACAGTTCCACACAAAAAAATAAAACTCTAGAAAATATAGTAATTGCTCATGACAACCAGGAACTAGAACAGGTGCAATCCACTAAATTCCTGGGGGGTTCACATTGACAGTAGGCTCAACTGGGAACAGCATGTGTCCCTTACTCTAAAAAGGCTCTCATCAGCAACTTTTGCTCTAAGAATAATTACTCATTTTGGGGACATCAACATTTTAAAATCATCTTACTTTGAGTACTTTCACTCATTAATGAGTTACGGAATAATATTCTGGGGTAATTCACCAGCCTCAAAAAAAATCTTAACTGCTCAGAAGAGAGCAGTCAGAATCATGTGTGGGGTTCCTCCACAAACCTCACGTAGAAAACTTTTTACACAGTTAGGTATTCTGACCACAACATGTCAGTACATATACTCTCTGATGAACATAGTTAATAAAGACTATGCTCAGTATGAAGCAAATTGTTCATACCATAACTACAATACTAGAGGTAAAGATGATCTACATGTTGAACTAAAAAATTTTACACTTGTACAGAAGGGAGTAAAGTATGCTGCTATAAAGACTTTTAATGTATTGCCTAATTATATTAAATGTACAAGAGAAAATGAAACACTGTTCAAAGGTATGTTAAAAAAATACCTGCTCGACCATCCACTGTACTCGTTAGATGAATTCTTTTCCAGAAGTAATGCCCTCCCTTAATAATAGATGTATTTAGTCTCTTAGTTATTAGATGGATGATACAACATTATGTTAATGTTATAGTTATAATGTTATATTGAGAATTGCTATACTAGTTAAATGACAGCTTGTAAATGAGAAAAAGTGATACTTATAATATCTATATCATTGTATTATATTACTATTCTGTAGTATTAATTGTATTTGTACAATTGTATTGACACGTTCCACATCCAGGCGAATCACTCGCATGTACGGATCTATGGAATACGCATACCAAATAAAAAAATAAAAATAAAAAAAATGACCTTAAAGGGATTTCAATGGTGAGAGCATTGTGGTCAGACAATCCTAAATCTATGTTTGTTATGTCTATTTCAGTTGTTGGCACATTTGAGAAAATGTTATCTATGAGGCTATTGGAGGTGTTTGTTATTCTAGTTCAATTGTTTGTGTGTGGTGACTTGTTGAAACTCTTTAATATGTCCAAAAATTGCCTTTTTTGTTGACTTTTAACTAGAAGAGTAATATTGAAATCACCACAAAGAATAATCACAGTTTCTCTTTTGTAAAAAAGTATTTAGCAACAATTCTAAATTATCAAAAAAGACTTCTATGTTTCCACATGGTGACCTATACACTGTTATGACTATGACGTTTTTCATCAGGACATATAGCTGGACAGCACCTGCTTCAAAAAACTTTTCAATACTTAAGTTCTCTGCTTCACATCTCTTTTTTAAATTCTAACTCTTGTCTAAGGTAAATACCAACTCCACCACCTTTTTCAATTTTCCTACTATAATGATTTGCCAGTTTAAATGGATTAACATGAATACTACTAATTTCATGGTCCTTACACCAGTGTTCAGTAATACAAGACGATAGGTTGCGTGTTACTTACTGCTATTTCAGGTTCACAATATTTGTTCTTGAGGCACTGCACATTTAGAGTCATAATCTTTAGAACAGGGGTGTGAGCACTAATGGTATTTCTCCTTTTGTTTAACGCTGTTAACTTGGAGTTTTCATTAAGACCGGATACCAAAAATCCTTTTTTATCACAGGTTTCTTGTTTCTGTTTCTTTTCCTACTTGAAATGGATGATGCTGATTGATTGTTTATACTAGGTGTGGCAGCTGATGACATTTTAATATTCACTATAGCAGATGTTGATGGTTGTAGTGCTTCAGTAAATGTTCCTCTTGTTAAGGTTTTCATTTCTTCTGCTTCTGCCCTCATTTGGAGGGGGATTTTAGGGAACTTTTCTACTGATATATGGCTTATTTCTTCTAGTAACTTTTCACCCATCATCTTTTTTCCATAATAGTTCCTGTGCTGTCCATGCCTGGTGAAATGATTTCTCTCTGAGCTGTTTGCATCCACAAAAGTTACACACTTAAAAGCACAGCAGATCTTCCTAAATTTATTATTTGTTGACATTATTTCTTTGTTTACACATGATTCCTTGATTAGATCATATCTATGTGGCACACTTACAACGAAAACCTTTAAATTTAGATCTGACAGCTTTTTTAGAGTTGTTTGAAGTGCCCTTGTCGCTAGTTGGCTTTCAGTTTTGTATATGTCATTTGCTCCACCTATTAGCACACAGCGTGTTCCCATCTTAACTAAGTTTTCACAATTATTTACTATTTCATTAAGGGGAGCAGCAGGTTTGACAATGCCTGTTACTCTAAATTGGGACTGCCGATAATTTATTATTTGTGCCACATCCTTTGCATGACTATCACCTAACACGCAGACTTCATATTTGTTGTTCTCCAGGTGCCCTCGTTCCGTTGGTTTTATAGTACACTTTGAAGAAACATTTCTCTTGTTATAACACACAGATGATCTAGATTCACTTTCACTTGTCTTATTTTTTGAGTTCACATTTTGTCCTGTTGTGTCTTTATTACCTGTTTATCTTTGCACTCTATTTACTGACGATTTCATACAGTCAGAAAGATTTTGTTTACTACTGTGTGCTCTGGGCCAAGAAATCTTCAACCCAGTCACAAATTTCATTGTATGCCCATAGTGAGCATATGGTACTAAGCCAAAAAGCTATACAGAAGCCAAAAATGGTGTATCCATCTGTTTGCCTTGATCCACAGAGTTCAGAATATCAGGTGGAAGGAGTGCGAGTTGTGTTTAAAATTACAGATGTTTTTGGAGTTCGTGATAGTGGTGGGCATGGAGTAGGTCATTGTGTTCAAATTAGCTAATAATTTTTGGGCTCATAACATGTTCTAAGATTCTACAACAGTTTCTGTATTTTTTGATGTGTCACTTAAGCAAGGAATAGTTCCTGAGAGGCTTAAGTATGCAGTTGTAAAACCGCTGTATAAGAAGGGGGATAAGACGGATACTGCTAACTATAGGCCAATATCACTACTGACAAGCTTTTCAAAGGTTTTAGAGAAACTAATGCATGCCAGGATAGTTAAGCATCTCAGTGAACACAATAGCTTCAGCAAAAGTCAGTTTGGATTTCAGAAAGGTTTGTCAACAGAAACTGGCAAACTCTTGGAATCTATCAACAAAAAACTGAAAGTGATTGGCATATTTTGTGACCTAACAAAAGGATTTGACTGTGTAAATCACCAAATTCATTTACAAAAAGCTGCACATCTCGGTATAAGTGGTACCACATGGAAATGGCTCTACTCATATCTGTCAAACAGGAAACAAAAAGTTGTAATAGATAGTCAAGATGGTGTCCCAGTATCTTCAGAACGGGGTACCATCACATGTGGAGTGCCGCAGGGCTCAGTTCTGGGCCCCCTACTTTTTATTATATTTATAAATGATCTTCCTCTCTCTACGGAATATTGTAGATTCACCATTTTCGCAGATGACACTACACTAGTTATTGATAATTCAGTAGATAAGCTTGAGGTAACGGCAAATAAGGTTTTAAATGAAACGGTGAACTGGTTCAACATTAATGGTCTTATTTTAAATTACTGTAAAACAAACTACATTCAGTTTCACAAAACATCCAAAGATGAGGAAATATTTGTAAAGGTAGGTGAGCAGACAATAACCAGGGTAGATTCCTCAAAATACCTAGGCTTGCATATTGATAGCAAACTGAATTGGTCAAACCACATCGTGGATCTGTGCAAAAGACTAAGTTCAGCAACATATGCATTGCGCATTGTTTCTTCTTATAGAAATATGGAAACCATGAAATCAGCGTATTATGGTTACTTTCATGCAATTATGGCATTTGGAATTATATTTTGGGGAAATCAGCCACTGGCTAAAAAGGTACTGTGTGTACAAAAAAGAGCCATAAGAATTATGTGTCGAGTCCATCCTAGAGCCACATGCAGGAATCTTTTTAAGAAGCTTGAAATACTTACATCCACTGCCCAATATACATTCTCGTTGATGTGCTTCATAAGGAAAGAAAAATCCATCTTTAAGCTGAATAGTGCATATCACAGTCACAATACTAGATGGAAACATGATATCCACTATGAACAGCCAAATCTAAGTATGGTGCAGAAGGAGTCCATTTCAGTGGCTGTAAGATTTTTAATGCCCTCCCTTCAAGAATTAAGTGTTTGGTAGATAATGATCTCTTGTTTAAAAAACCTTACGGCAGTTCCTATTGCAAGGATCATTTTATACATTAGAAGAGTTCCTGAACTACAGTGTTTAACATCTCTTGTATCGTAAATTGCAAATGTATGCCCAAATTTGTATTTGTAATACCGAATATTTTTATTATAAACATATTTTGCAATATTTATTTCTCAGTAACACTTTATTTTGTAATCTTTATCTCTCTCTAAAATCTATTTTTTTTAGTGGGACCTAAGTTACTGTTTACTGTTTTTGTTTTGTTTTGTTTTATGTATTACTATAAATTCTGGCCAAAAGCTTGTAAAATTGACACGTTCCATATCCTGTGATAGTGTCACAACATGGATCACCGGAACAAGAAATAAATAAATAAAAAATAATAAAAAAGTAAATAAATCAGCTATGAGTGTCTGGACACTAACTTTGGAGCCATCGATAGGCTTTACATATGACCAGAATTTATTTGGGTTTTGTGAGAGGTTTCTTGTTCAAATTTTATTATGATACTTGCTGGCAGCTTCAAGCATTGACCTTTTGAAAGCCAAAGCACATTTCATTTAGCATATATCTATCTATACTATCATGCAGTAGTTATGGCTCCTTTGGAAGAACGGACTTTGTATCAAAAAGCATACCTTGAAATACACCTTACAATACGTAGTATTTTGTAGTAGGTGTAGCTGAAATTCCATTGATTTCAGCAGACTGATGGTTACAGGTAATTTATATTATGCTATTTTTAGTTTATCTGTTTGAGTGATCTACAGGCCCCTGTTACGCAAGTGTAAATGACACTTAGCTAGTGACAACTGTACACTATGGAGAATCCCTCCCATCATGAACTGTTTTACTAGATACAGATCTATCCCATGCTTGGTCAATTATTCATCTAAATTTGAACTACAGTTCCCCTACATAATCTTGGCCACAGCTAATTTTTTCCATTGCTTCCTTCAGATTTGATGCTGTGGGGAACCAATTACTGCTTTTCACTCATTACCCATATGCAGATGGACCTTGGGTACCATTAAAGGGGAAATTGCCCCTCCTCCCTGCTGGGGCCAGCATGTGCTGTAGTCCTGTATTAGTGGGTAGTGAATGCACAACTGTGTGTCACTAAAATCATTGTAATGAACCTATATCAAAAGTGGCTTAAGATGTTCTATTTTATCTTAAAATAATATATCCTGGGTTTGACAAGAATTAATTCAGTAGTTTTCAAGAAAATATAGTTTTTAAAAATTTTAAATTCCAATAAAAATGGAAGTTACAAACTTGGAATATTAATAGCATTGCATAATTGGGTGTTAAATTACCATCTTGAGGTCACTGTTTAAATATCTTAATCATTTTCTAAGGTATTTCATTAAAAAGTGAAATTTGAAAAAAAAGACTGTACAGATTAACCACTTGTTTGGTTTAACTCAGAAATTAGAAAATTCAGCATCATATTCTGAATAAAAAATGAAGAAACTGTACCAACTTTAAAGTTCGTAACTGTAATGCTTTGAGATACTCTGAGATATAGTGTACCCAGACTAGGTTGATTCAAAAGAGAAAGTCTACAAGCAGATCCATTTATAAAACCATAGCTCTGGTATTTGAATAGAGGTTTCAAATTTATTCAGCTTATCTGGAGAACCATCATCTACTATAGAATTCATTTGAAATGCTAATTGGGAAAGTTAAAATTTTGGGTTAAATGACAAGTACTTTCACCTCTAGTCTACTGCATCCTGTAAGAAAGTCATTTGTTTCTGCACCAGTGAGCATTTTTTTAGGTGTCACAGAGTAGCTCATTCGCTCTGCGTGAGGCATCTGATTTGGTTTGTTAGTACAAAGTTAAGATTCAGGTTAGTTGTTCATGGGTGGAAAAGATTGTGTTTCAGATGACTGTTTCAAGAATTATTGTATCATACATGACACAACATTTATGTTAGTGAAGATTTATGGAACTGACTACTTGAGTGATACTTAAAGGAGGTACAAAGTGACTGTTATATTATTAACATACATGATATTTTGATAAGTTTTTATGTGCCATTTGCATGGAATACCACATGGTGATTGATGTATTAGAAGTTTCCACTCTTTGAGTGAGTAAACATCTCACTGAACTAAACAGCCAGCAATTAGTGAAATTCTAGAACACAAACATTGCAACATTACTAGAAATTAAGATCTGAAGTGTGTCAAGTGTTGTACGTTATTTTGTTGCAAAGAGCTTGCTTTCAAAGTGGAATTAAGAGGTCATAATACACAAACTTCTACTTGACTTGACATTACATCATTTATCAAAAAGCATACCTTACTGACATATACCTTACAGTGGGCAGTATTTGTGAGAGATCTGCTGGTCCTTGTGTGAGTGTAAAAGAGACTTGGCTTGTTAGAAACTCTGAAATCATATTATAACAACAGGTGCTGGCACCACCCCAGAACACTACCACCTCTCATCTATTTTACTTAACATGTAAATCTTTCTACTTACCTCAGTTGCTCTTTGTACTTTGGTAACAAATGTTGCTACAACTGCCTCAAGAGTACTGATAAAAATTCCATTGTGGACATAAAAGATGTCAGGTCTATTTGGGCTATTAGATTCAATATATATATTGACAATGGGTGGGTTTCTGAACTATTTATTCTCAGTAGATTTCAGAGAAGGCATTCAGTAATGTTTTCAGGTTGTCTTGTTACACTCACTGCTTACAAAACTGTAATTATCTCAACTGATTATTGTATGATTAAAGTCTTGTCCAATTACTACAGTGATAACGAGGGACAAACATATTAGTGAACTGAGGTTATCTCTACAGTTTTTGGTTACATCTGGCACTGATTCTGGTGGTTAACAGAAGGACCCAGTTACTTATACGCACCCTTGATACTAGGTCTTGACTAAACAAAAACACATGCAACTTCAGTTTGTACCTCAGTGGATTTGAGTTTCTCGTCTAGTGATTACACCACCTCTGCTTCCTATTAGTCTATCGTTATGTTACACACTTACCTTTACCCAAAAAATCTCACTGTTGTCAATTTTAGGTTTTAGCTGGATTTCTATCTAGTATTATGTTAGTGCCACTGCGTTTTAGGTGTGCTTCAAACTCTAGCACTTCGTTGCAAACACTTTGGCAGCTGATTACTAGGAATTTAACAGTCTTATCTGTGGGGGTATTTCTTTAGGTCTTACATAAGTACCTTGGGCCTCCTTCTGTTATCATTACCTGTACTGGACAGTGTCATCTAATCTAAAACGATCTCGAATGAATCCCACTTTGTTTGCTACCTGGGTAGCAACCTCCAATGAGTAGTGAACCCCTGAGCAATTTAACACTACTGTATGGAATGAATGGGGCATCTAAGAAAGATTCAGGAAGAAGAAAAACCTTATTTAGCACTATCATGTATATCATTACACTACCCACAACATCCGTACTACAAAAGAAGACTGAAAGCCACCTTCACTAGCATACCTGGAGACAGTATGAAAAGAGGCAGCAGAGGAATCTGAGAAGAGGATCAGTGAAGAAACAAACAGTAATTTGTGTATACACTACAGTACCTGGTTAAAGTGTGGACACACTTCAATGGTAGATGAAATCAGCATTGATGCAATGAAAGTTTTCAATATTCAGATTTTGAATGAGTTATGCCATTTGTGTGGCAATTGGAATACTAGATAGAAAACTAGTTTAAACGTAAAACTGACAACAGTGAGATTTTTTGGATAAAATTAAGTGTATAACAAAGGATAGGCTAATAGGAAACTGACTATGCATGTAAACATAAGTGGAAAGAAAAAACAAGAATATGTGTAACAAAAATATAGTTTTGGTTCTAGCAGTGGGCTGAAATTATCTGGTATGACAATAATAAAATATGGACTAAGGCATAAAAAAACCTGGTGAAGATTCTGTAGCTTTGAAGACAATTATAAAAAGTTAGCAGTATGAACCTAGAAACTAAACTGAGGTACTTGAACATGCAGGAAAAAAGTGGGTTGAAGATCACCTAAATTAACTAGAATAATGAAGGACAAATGTTGTCCTATTGGAAATCCCCATGCAGTAAATGGAGGTTTAGCAAAGTCGAACTAAATGATTTACAAAGTTAGTGTGTGCAGCCATAATGTCAAATTTGAGGAATACAACAATTACTTGGATAACTGTACTGGCAACATATATCCACAAAACATCAAGTTACAGTAATCCAGTTCATATACTGTTTCCACATGGTATGGAATCATGATGTGGGCAGCAGAAATAAAAAGAAAAATCAAAGAAAAAAGAGATTTGGCTAGGCATATCCTATCAAAGAACTGCCCGCATTAGAAATCTACACTTCAAATGAATGTTTTAACAGCCTCATTAAAAATCATGGGATAAAATCAACTTTTAAATCACATTTTAAAGTTTTAAATTGTGCAAAACTACAGGTTTGGTATTCAGTAGTCGAAATATTACCAGGAAGTTTGATTGCAGACAGATTCCTTCACTGATTCCATCCTCAGAGTAATAGATCACAAAATTACAGCTGCACACACACTGCTTAAGATAAAGTCAACTAACGAGGACAGTGATGAAGCATCAAGAGGCACACTGAAGATGATGCTGTATTTCTTGATGAAGCACACACCGTTTGTCCAGAATGTTCAGAGACTGATTATATTCCTAGCATATAAGCTACACCAGCACAGTAACTAGGCAGTAGGTTGAAGTAACAACTGCAAATGACAATGCCCAATCGATTGAAAAGCAAAATAAAGACAGCTATTTCCTGAAAGAAACCATTGTGGATGATGAGACTTGGTGTTAACAATACAAACCTACCACGAAATGACAAAGTGTAAGGATTCACTTGAAAGGCCAGTGGTTTGAACATAACTGACATTCATGACAATGTGACATGAAAATTTGACAACATCCCACAGAAGGACTTTTCTGAAAGTTTCACATGGTTGTATGAATGTTCTGTGCATCAATCAATGATCATTTATCAATGATCTTTGGTGTGACATCATAAGCATGCGATATCGCTCTCTAAGTTTTTATATATTTTTAGGTTTCAGATTTTAACGGTTTTTGTGATAATATTTACTATATAAAAGACTTATTAGTGGTTTCTTCATTCATCTCTGCCTTTCTTGTGTTGTGATCTGATATTTGTGAGTGTTTCGTATCGGGGCAACTTAACCTCTTACCTGTGTTTACATTCCGCGCTGACCAGTTGCAGCTGTAGCGGCACATCGAAAGCTAAGTACTAATTAATTGTTTATGTATAGTGGTTTATTTAGGAACTTTAGCAGTCTTCAACTGGTGTTCTTGGTGTTTTCTGGTGAAATAATTTCAGAAAAACCTTTTGGGAACTGTTTTCAGTTTTGTTACTGTGTCATTAGACGTTTGATTTTCTTTCTCTGTTAGTTTTTTCTTATATTCTCATTTGCTGTTGATTAATACCATTAATAATAGTAGTTACTTCCCTTGTAGAGTAAGTTTGTGATTATTGTAGTCAGTTTTTTAACATCTTCTTATTGTAGTAGCAGAACTTAGATAAAGTAATTTTCTTGTTTCAATAACTGTTAAATTTTACCATGAGTGAGAAGTGTGGGCTTTGCCGTAGGTTTGTGCGTAGTGGATTGTGGGGCAAAACTTGTTCGAAGTATTTTGACTGGGGGAAATGCAGTGGGGAAGCCAGTGGGCATTCTGGTGAGATCCTCTCCTGGCACTGCAGGTTATGTAGCAAGAGTAAGTTGATAGAGGAGCAGGAGGATAAGATCTGTGCCCTTCAGGTGCAGTTGAAAAACGCACAGGAGGAGCTAGATAGGATGAGGAGGGAGAAGGGGGTTGGGGAATGGGAGCTGGTTGTTGGCAAGAGATCTGCTAGGAGAAGGAGATTTTCAGATAGTTTTACTATTGGTGTTTGCAATACATATGACCAACTGTCAGAGTCTAGTGGAGAGAAATCTCTAGTAGTTGTAGATGTAGGAAGTATGCAGCAGACCTCAGCAGTTACGGTGGCTAGGACAGTTGCAAAGTCAAAGAGAAACAAGAAGGTTCTGCTGTTAGGTAGTTCTCATGGCAGAGGTGTAGGCCAGCAGTTGCAGGAAGTGTTGGGGAGTGAGTACCAGGTCACCAGCATTGTGAAGCCTAATGCAGGATTGGCTCAGGTGACTTACCATAGGGGGGTTATGTAGGGATTTTACTAAAGAGGATCAGGTAGTGAGTGTAGGTGGGGCTGCTATTGATAGGGATGGGGAGTATGACATAGATGGTGACCTGGAAAAGATAGTCACTCAGACTGGCAACACGAATGTGCATTTTGTGGGACTATTTCAGCGTCATGATCGGCCTCATCTTAATACAGCTGTCAGGTGTAATAACATCAGACTTGGGGGTGCGCTGATGACAGAAGGCATGGGTCACATTTCAGTGGTGTCGGAGTCTATCAGCAGGAGGGGTTTCACTAGACATGGCCTGCACCTCAACAGGTATGGGAAGGGGAGGTTGGCAAAGCTTATAGGTGACAGCATAGGTGGCGGTGGTGGGATCACTCATGGGAAAATTCTGGTAGTAGTGGGTGTTAGAGCTGCACCTTTTTTAGATTGAAGTCAGCTGATAGGTATTCCTGCTTAAGGGAAGTCTCTCTAACAAAGGAACCACTTTCGACAAAGCTTAGGTATCCGAGTCATGAGGGAATTAGTATATTTCATCAAAATATACAAGGTATTAGAGATAAAGTCAGTGAACTGCTTATAGATGTTGACTCTGAAATTATTGGTATATCTGAACACTTCTTAAATAAGGAGGTAATTCAGGGGCTTCCTTTACCAGGATACAGATTCGCTAGCAGCTTTTCTAGGAGCTCTTTGCGGTGTGGGGGAGTAGCCATGTATGTGAAAAATGGCATCCCATATGAGTCAATTGATGTTTCAAAGTACTGCACTGAAAAAGTGTTTGAATGTTGTGCAGGTGTGGTTAAATTTAGTGGAGCCAAACTTCTAACTGTTGTTATTTATAGATACCCAGACTCCGATTTCACAACATTTTTGCTAAAGCTAGAGGAGGTTCTTGGTTCACTTTATAGGAAATAAAAAAAGTTAGTTACATGTGGTGACTTCAATATTAATTGTATAAGTGATTGTGCAAGGAAAAGGACGCTGGTAGATCTCCTTAATTCATATAATCTTATGCAAACTGTATTCTTTCCAACGAGAGTGCAAGGGAACAGTAGAACAACCATAGACAACATTTTTGTTCATTCCTCATTATTAGAAGGGCATTCTGTTAGTAAAAATGTGAACGGCCTTTCAGATCATGAAGCACAAATTTTAACTCTAAAAGATTTTTGTGCTGCAACACATGTTAAATATGGTTATCAACTGTTTAGGAAAGCTGATCCAGTTGCTGTAGAGACCTTTGTAAACCTTATCAAGGAACAAGAGTGAGAAGATGTTTATACACTCCTGGAAATGGAAAAAAGAACACATTGACACCGGTGTGTCAGACCCACCATACTTGCTCCGGACACTGCGAGAGGGCTGTACAAGCAATGATCACACGCACGGCACAGCGGACACACCAGGAACCACGGTGTTGGCCGTCGAATGGCACTAGCTGCGCAGCATTTGTGCACCACCGCCGTCAGTGTCAGCCAGTTTGCCGTGGCATACGGAGCTCCATCGCAGTCTTTAACACTGGTAGCATGCCGCGACAGCGTGGACGTGAACCGAATGTGCAGTTGACGGACTTTGAGCGAGGGCGTATAGTGGGCATGCGGGAGGCCTGGTGGACGTACCGCCGAATTGCTCAACACGTGGGGCGTGAGGTCTCCACAGTACATCGATGTTGTCGCCAGTGGTCGGCGGAAGGTGCACGTGCCCGTCGATCTGGGACCGGACCGCAGCGACGCACGGATGCACGCCAAGACCGTAGGATCCTACGCAGTGCCGTAGGGGACCGCACCGCCACTTCCCAGCAAATTAGGGACACTGTTGCTCCTGGGGTATCGGCGAGGACCATTCGTAACCGTCTCCATGAAGCTGGGCTACGGTCCCGCACACCGTTAGGCCGTCTTCCACTCACGCCCCAACATCGTGCAGCCCGCCTTCAGTGATGTCGCGACAGGCGTGAATGGAGGGACGAATGGAGACGTGTCGTCTTCAGCGATGAGAGTCGCTTCTGCCTTGGTGCCAATGATGGTCGTATGCGTGTTTGGCGCCGTGCAGGTGAGCGCCATAATCAGGACTGCATACGACCGAGGCACACAGGGCCAACACCTGGCATCATGGTGTGGGGAGCGATCTCCTACACTGGCCGTACACCACTGGTGATCGTCGAGGGGACACTGAATAGTGCACGGTACATCCAAACCGTCATCGAACCCATCGTTCTACCATTCCTAGACCGGCAAGGGAACTTGATGTTCCAACAGGACAATGCACGTCCGCATGTATCCCGTGCCACCCAACGTGCTCTAGAAGGTGTAAGTCAACTACCCTGGCCAGCAAGATCTCCGGTTCTGTCCCCCATTGAGCATGTTTGGGACTGGATGAAGCGTCGTCTCACGCGGTCTGCACGTCCAGCACGAACGCTGGTCCAACTGAGGCGCCAGGTGGAAATGGCATGGCAAGCCGTTCCACAGGACTACATCCAGCATCTCTACGATCGTCTCCATGGGAGAATAGCAGCCTGCATTGCTGCGAAAGGTGGATATACACTGTACTAGTGCCGACATTGTGCATGCTCTGTTGCCTGTGTCTATGTGCCTGCGGTTCTGTCAGTGTGATCATGTGATGTATCTGACCCCAGGAATGTGTCAATAAAGTTTCCCCTTCCTGGGACAATGAATTCAAGGTGTTCTTATTTCAATTTCCAGGAGTGTAGTACTGATACAGTAGACGATAAATATAATGCTTTCCTCAAGACTTCTCTCATGCTCTTTGAAAGCTGCTTTCCATTAGAACGTTCAAAATAGGGTACTAGCACAAACAGGCAGCCTGGGTGGCTGACTAGAGGGATACGAATATCTTGTAGAAGAAAGTGGCAGTTATATCAAAACGTTAAAAACAGTCAAAATCTAAATGCAGCAGCCCATTACAAACGGTATTGTCAGGTGCTTAAAAATGTTATTAGGAAGGCAAAAAGTATGTGGTATGCAGATAGAATAACTAAGTCTCAGGATAAAATTAAAACCATATGGTCAGTCGTAAAGGAAGTGGCAGGTCTGCAGAGAGAGGTCGAGGATATAGAATCATTGCATAGTGGGAGTGTCCGTGTTACTAGTAAGTCGCATATATGTACAGTATTTAATAATCACTTTCTGAATATAGCAGGTGAACTAAATAGAATCCTAGTCCCAACAGAGAATCATATAGCACTCTTAGAAAAAAGTGTTCTGAGACTGTTACCTGAAACGCTCCTCCATGATGCTGACAAGAGGGAGATTGAGTTAATAATTAAATCACTAAAGACCAAGAACTCTCATGGATATGACGGGGTATCTAGCAGAATACTGAAGTATTGTTCTATGTATGTTAGCCCAGTACTTAGCCATATCTGTAACTTTTCCTTTACGAGTGGTCGGTTTCCTGACTGATTAAAGTGCTCAGTAGTGAAGCCACTTTATAAAATGGGAGACAGGGATAATGTTGACAATTTTAGACCTATTTCTATGCCATCAGCGTTTGCTAAAAATATCAAGAAGGTTGTATATACAAGGTTACTGGAGCATTTAAATTCACATAATTTGCTGTGAAATGTACAGTTTGGTTTTAGAAATGGTTTAACAACTGAAAATGCTATATTCTCTTTTCTCTGTGAGGTTTTGGATGGATTAAATAAAAGGTTGCGAATGCTAGGTGTTTTCTTTGATTTAACGAAGGCTTTTGACTATGTTAACAACAAAATATTACTGCAGAAGTTGGACCATTATGGAGTAAGGGAAGTAGCTTACACTTGGTTCGCCTCTTACTTTAAGAACAGAAAGCAGAAGGTAATTCTCCGCAATATTGAGAGTGGTAGTGATGTTCAGTCCCAATGCGACACTTAAGTGGGGCATTCCCCAAGGGTCGGTGCTGGGGCCACTGCTGTTTCTTATTTATATAAATGATATGCCTTCTAGTATTATAGGTGATTCAAAAATATTTCTGTTTGCTGATGACACCAGATTGGTAGTGAAGGATCTTGTGTGTAATATTGAAACAGTATCAAATAATGTAGTTCATCAAATAAGTTCATGGCTTGTGGAAAATAATTTGATGCTAAATCACAGTAAGACTCAGTTATTACAGTTTCTAACTCACAATTCAACAAGAACCAATATTTTGATCAGACAGAATGGGCATATTATAAGCGAGACGGAGCAGTTCAAGTTCCTATGCGTTTGGATAGCCCAACTTCAGGATCTGGTTCAGAAACTAAATGCTGCTTTATTTTCCATTAGAACAGTATCTGAAATAAGTGACAGTTCAACACGAAAAGTAGTCTACTTTGCATATTTTCATACACTTATGTTTTATGGTATTATTTTTTGGGGTAATTCTTCTGGTTCAAAAAGCGTATTTTTGGCTCAAAAATGGGCTGTTCGAGCTATATGTGGTGTAAGTTTGAGAACCTCCTGCCGACCCCTATTCAGTAGTCTGGAAATTCTGACATTGCCCTCACAGTATATATTTTCTTTAATGTCATTTGTTGTTAACAATATTAGCTTATTCACAAGAGTTAGTAGCTTTCACTCAGTTAATACTAGGCAGAAATCAAATCTGCCTGTGGAATGCACTTCCTTGACTCTTGTGCAGAAAGGAGTGCAGTATTCTGCTGCATCCATTTTCAATAAGCTACCACAAGAACTCAAAAATCTTAGCAGCAGCCCAAACACTTTTAAGTCTAAACTCAAGAGTTTCCTCATGGCTCACTACTCCTATTCTGTCGAGGAGCTCCTGGAAGAGCTAAAAAAATTAAGCAAATTCCAATGTTACATTGTTGATTTTCTTTATTTAAACTTACGACTTGTCACCTGAATATGTTTCTTATATTTCATTTTATCTGTTTCTACTATCATGTTATAATTTCACGTATTGACTTGTTCCATGACCATGGAGACTTCTCCTTAATTTGGTCCCACAGAACAATAAATAAATAAATAAATTGCACTCAAGTAAGGAGACACAATAGAACAGCTGAAGCATTAAACCCATGGTCTTAACATTTCTCTACTTTTTATTAAACCAGTCATTTCATCCCCATCGACGCACAAGTCACCGAAGTGGCATCAGATCAAAAGACTTCCACCAGGCGAACGGTCTACCTGATGGGAGGCCATCGTCACATGACATTTTTATTTTTATTAAACCAGTCTTGAAACTCTTTGGACTGATGAAGTATAGGCATGGGCATTCCTAAAATAAAGGAGATTGGCAAAATGATGTGAACAGTGGTAGTAACGGGATGTTTGTGTTTGATGTTCGATAATGCAGGTATGGCACATGTTGCACTGGACTGTACATGTTCAGTATGGACTAGTCATGGGTGCAGGTTGTTTTTTGAGTAGTGTCACACTTCGTATTTGCATTTGGAGGCTGAGGTCGATGTGCACTGAAAGACCTAACTGAGTTCCAAAGAGGGCAGATTGTGGCAGCCTGATTAGCTAGAGCGTCAGTAATCAAGACAGCCAACTTACTGAATGTTTCAAGAGCAACTGTTTCAACAGTCATGACAGCCTACACAAAACATGGAAAGACATCATCATCATGTAAATATAATAGTGGGCGTAAATCAAAACTAAATGACAAATCATAATACGCTAACAGGAATTTGTTAAAACAACACAAAACTATGGTATGGTGGCTAAAGTGACTGCAGAGCTCAATATCCATCTTCGAAACCTCATATCTATCAACACTGTCTACTGAGAACTCCATAACGTGAATATTCATTCACGCATGAACTGCTATACCGAAACCATTAGCAATGAAAACCAATGCAAAGAAGCACAAAGCATGGCGTCAAGAGCGTAAATCCTGGTTGTCTGATCAGTGGAAACACATCATATGATCCAACGAATCAATGTTTTAGTTATTTCCAGTATTGAGCCAGGTTTATGTCTGGAGAACGCCAAAAGAACCCTACAATCCGGATTGCTTGATTCCAACGATTAAGCATAGATGTGGAAGTGTGAGGCTGTGAGCAGCCATATCATGGTATTCCGCTGGTCCCGTCACTACTCTCAAAGGCCATGTTAACAGCCTACCATTATGTGAACATTATAGGTGATCAGGTGGATCCCATGATTCAAATGTTGTTCCCCAACAATGATTCCATATTTCAGGATGATAATGCACCCATTCACAGAGCCTGGACAGTACAATCTTAGTATGAGACGCATATGTCTTCCCTGCCAGTATATTCCCTGGGCTTCAACATTATTGAACCCTTGTGGGTGGTATTGGAGCACAGATTCCAGAGCAGATTTCTGTCTCCCTTGTCACTACAGGAGTTAGAAGAGCCTCTGATTGAACAGTGGCATAACATTCTATTGAAGATTATACAATCATTATATGCCAGTATTCGCAGAAGGCAAATGAGGGTCCAACCCCTTATTAATAAATCATTCCTGAGTAAGTATAGGTTTTCACATTATTTTGCCTATCCCCTGTATGGTGGGGCAAACTTAGGGAAAGAGTTTTTGTCCAACTTCACAGGGGTTTTCCACAAAATGCATTTCTAACCAACTCCAAGACACTATACATTAAATCACATTTCGAATCACAAGAAAAAGTTCGATAATATGTTAAAAATTGATTTGAAAGAATGGGTATTGGTTAATATAAAAAAGAAGGATATTATTTAAAATTTTACTGTATATTTTTGGTGTGAGCTTTTTCTACTTCAGAGAGTATTTGAAATAATTTGAAATCACATTTTCTTTAATGTGTAGCAATTCTGACAGTATTTGAGATGAGAATCAGTTTTGTAAGAACCAGTTGTCTTGGGATTTAGAACTGATTTTTCTATGTATTTTTAAAACTTAAGACTGATTCTATTGATTTTTTTAAGAAAAACAATTAAATAAATGTTTGTAAGCATTACCTACTTGGAAAGACTTCTTAAAGATTTTATAGCTCTGAAAAATTTTGTGGTTGATCCCACTATGTACTTGACTCTCCAAAAAGTAGAGCTGAAATCTAAATTCTGATACTTTTCAGCCACACTCCACTTATTCTTGCCCTGTAAAATCTTAATATGTGACTTAAAACATGGTTCTCTGCAGACAGTCCAGTTCCTTCTACCCAGTTACTTCTTCCAACTAAACTATCAAAGAAATTGTTCTTGTATTTGATAAATGTACATGGCAGTGAACAAGGCCTAAACACAATACACAAAGCATTAGACCCCCCTGGAAACATTACACTAATACCACGTAACCACCTTGCCTTGATAAGTTGAAGCCACTCATCGATGGTTAAATCCTGTGGAGCTACCAAACTGTAGGAATGTTGATTACTATATTCTGCAGCTGTTCTATATAGTTCCAGTATTTTCTTATGAATTATGATCAGGTGATTTTGTGGGAAAGCTGAGGTGGTATGGGGTACCTGAGTGTTTGTGAAACCAGGAGTGAGTGAGTGAGTGAGTGTGTGTATGTGTGTGTGTGTGTGTGTGTGTGAGTGTGAGTGTGCGCGCGCGCGCGTGAACATGCACATGCGCAATCCTGTGAATATGGATATTACCATCTTGGAACACAGGAGTATCCACAGTGTACTCATCATTACGATGTAGAAGAAAGTATAAATGTTTGTCACCTAGAACACTGAAATAAACATCCTGGTTCATGTTTATGGTATCCTGAATGAAAGCCAGAGCATTACAGAACTACCTCTGGTCTCTACAAGCCCGTAACACACTGCAGGTTAATGCCTTATTGGGGTGTCGGTGCACTTCACAACTTTCAAAAGAGGCATAACAGTGACTTGTAGGACTACATTACATGCCAATAGTCAGCTACTGTCCAGTTTCTGTGTCGTTTGGCTCACTGAACATGTGTAGCTTTATGTGCCAGTGTTAGCAATGATATTTTGAAGGTACTGAACTCCAAATGTCCATTGCATGCAGTTCTCTTCACAATGTTCACTCAAAAATTTGCTGAGATGAACCTGCAATCACTGATGGCACCATTTTCTGTTACATTTGAAACTGACTGGCACTGAAAAGATGTGACACTCATCTCTGGTCCCCATTGGTTACAATCCTTTTACAATTGTTTCTCATACATCTGGTTATGTGGCTGCAAGAGGTACAACATTTACTGTGCACATGTTGAACAGTTCACACAGATCCACCAACAGACTGAGCAACTTCCTTCATGTTGTGCCCATGGATATGTCCAAAGATGATAGCTTATTCCTGCCATCCTGCCACATCTCCAAGTAAACATATAGTGTAGCACTGATTCCGTACAACCAACTGGCGATTACTCCTTAAATTATGTAACTCCTTTTGCATGTAATTATTGAGACTGTGTCTACCTTCTTGACATTAACCCAGAATGTGTTCACTCCAGTTTGGAAATCTCAGACTTGACATGTGACGTGCACGCACACGCGCACGCCCACGCACGCGCGCACGCCCACGCGCGCACGCCCACGCCCACGCACACACGCCCACGCACACACGCGCACGCACACACACACCCACACACCACCCACACACCACCCACACACCACCTCACTGCTAGTGTATTATCTCTTTCTACAGCGACCCCCATCCCCCATCCCTCCATTCCCTTCCCCTTCCAAAGTTGTGGTGACAACTACAGTGATAAGAACTTTGAGAGGATAGCACTTAACATCCCCATCTTGCCATACAGATGTAGGTTTTCCATGATTTTCTAATTTCACATAAGGCTAGTGCCAGGATGATTCCTTTAAAAAGAACAACTAATTTACTTCTTATCCCTCACCAAGCTGAGTTTGGGCTTCATCTATAATGATCACCTTGTCTACAGGATATGAAAACCTAAACTTATTATCTTCCTGCTGACTGTGTTTAATAACTCTTAATGTCTTTATCACATGCCTATAGTCCAACAAATGTATTTGTATTTGTATTTGTTGTATGTACAGTGCAATGCTGTTCACTACTTAAATAGAGGTTCAGTGTGTGTGTGTGTGTGTGTGTGTGTGTGTGTGTGTGTGTGTGTGTGTGTCACATATCAAGTCTGAGATTACCAAACTGGTGTGAACACATTCTGGGTTAATGTCAAGAAGGTAGACACAGTCTCAATAATTACATGCAAAAGGAGTTACATAATTTAAGGAGTAACAGCAACAATTTACCAAATAGTTGAGGTACTGAGTCATTGATAGGCACAAAGGGAAGACTGAGAACCTCTTTATTAGCTGTGATTAAAGATTCTTCCAAAATCAGCATTTGCAGTCTGGTTTATTGTCTATCAATAACCCACTGCCTAACCTATTTCATGAGTTGTTACCTTCACTCCTTAAATTAATAATATTCCACCAGTGAGTATCCAGTACCATATTAAACAGGAATTAATTTGTTAGTGTAAACCAAGGTCATGATATCTATGGGAAATGTGTCTTTCTGTGAATATGTTACTCTGCAGTTAATAATTTCATATTGAGGATCAGTATGAACAAGAGCAACCAAATACTAATGTAAACACCATGGCCAGATTCACCATTACTGAAACACGAATTTCCTTGAGCAATTAATTTGATCTAACCCTTTCTTAAAGTTGAAGAAGGTATTGGGGACCTTGTTGCTTCCATTGCACTGGATAATGTCTTAAATTTACTACATTAGAGAATACTGTGGTACAGTGGTAAGACATAACTGTGGTTGTGTTTCATTTTGATAACTGTGTTAAAGAGCCTGAAGATGAATCCATAAAAGACAGAAATCAATTGTAAATAAAGTACACAACAAACATAATTCTGTAAATTTAGTACAAAAATAGCCTGTGCACTCCAAAACAAAATATACTGCCTAACAAAAAAAGTGAAGCACCCAGAAGACAATGTCGGATGTCAGTGTAGCTTTGCATATGCACACCATTGACAGGTTCCAATTCCCTATGACAGGAAAGCCACCAGAGTGCATTGGTGGTGTGTGTTTAGTGCTGCTACCAGGCCTCATAGGATGTATAAGGGGCCACGAACAGTGTCATATGTTGAATGATCACTCTAATGCACATGGATATGCTGCATACTCATGTGAGACAGCATTATCAGCATCTGACAGTGTTTGAAAGGAGCCTCACTGCCCAGCTGGTCAAATCATGCAATATCCAGAGTTGTGGTGCATTCAGATGTGACAATGGCCTAATGTTGGACTGCACGGGAACACGAAAGCAGACATACACAATGTGAAGGTTCTGGTCATTCAAGTCTGACCGTCACAAGGAAAGATTGCCGTACTGTGCATCGAGCACGTTATAATCCTTTCACATACGTGCCTGCCATCGAAGAAGTAGTAATGGACCCCTCGCAACACTCTGCATCATCCTGTACCACCGGTCAGAAAATAGTAACCACAGGACAAGGGAATTACCATTCCATACATAGGTTGCAGTTAACACAACAATACAAACAGCTGAATTTGAAATAATTCCATTCTGGGAGTCGGACTACTGATTGCATCACATTGTTTTCAGCAATGACTCATGGTTCTGCAACACCCCAGCTGTCCACAGTCATCAGGTATAACAATTACCTGGGAAGAGGTCCCATACATGTAATATTTTGGAGAAGCAAGCAGTGTTACTTTTTGTGTCACGTCGTGTGGAGCCACTGGATGTGACTTCAGGTGTCAGCTGTTAGTGATCGAGGGAACTCTGATGGTACAATGGTACGTTTCGGAGATCCTGGATCGTGTGTTACCTCTCGTGTGATGGTATCGAGGTGCCACTTTACAGGAGGTACTCATATGGCTAGCAAGATCCCTGGATCTGTCCCTAATAGAATGTTTGGGAGCAGTTTGGATGTAAACTCTGTCTCATCACCAGTATTCAGGACGTCAGGCATCAATTACAAGAGTTGTGGGCTGGCTTGCTTCAGGATAAAATAGCTTTGTGACACCCTTCCTAGGCAAATCAGTGCATACATCCAGCCCAAAGTTGGTGCACTATCATACTGATAATTTCTTTATAAATTCAACTCCATTTTGTAATCACTGCTGTAATGTGACATACTCTCTAAACACATGAAGATTCATTTTGTTTCTTTTTTCCCTTCTGGATGTTTCATTCTTCTTCTTCTTCTTCTTCTCCTCCTCCTCCTCCTCCTCCTCCTCCTCCTTCTCCTCTCTCTTTTTTTTGTTTTTTTTTCCACACAGTGTTGTATCTTAATTATGTCTCATTGTTGACTGAGCAGAACACAATACTTGCACTAACTTTACAATAAGAGCTGGAATACAGATAAAGTTTAAATAAACATCAGTCACACTCTGCCTTGATTATTTTTATATTTTGCCAAGTAGAAAGTGGAAAAGTGGTAGGTCTGCAACATAATCCTGATTTACACTGTTGTCGTCAAAATTTCAAAGTCAGTCTTTACAGTTGAGGGATCACACATACCAGTCCAGGTACATATCAGTGGTGTTCTCAATGAGATTTGAATTTCACATATAACTGAAACACACACATGCTAACAACTGTTTTAAAGAACTAAGTAAAAATTAAATTAATAGAATGGTCACTCTCTTGCAATTTTATCATCTCTTTTTTCTGTATTATTGGTGCTCACAAAAAGAAAATAATGTCTAAAAAAAAGAAGGGAACTGACTGCTGTACAAACTCTGCCCAATATCACATTCATAATTAAAGTTTTTGGATAACTTTCTGAACAATCTGAAATCAAAACAGGGGTAAGGCAAGCAGATGGGTCATCATCATTACTATTCAGTTTATTAGTTCTGGAAAAAATGACCAGGAAATGGCATAATGAAATTAAAAGTATAAAAACTGCCAGAAGTTTCCAAAACGTCACATTCATTTTCCAGCATTTTCTGATGACATTGTAATCTTCTCCAGTAATAAACCAGAGGTAATCTAATCCGCAGAGAAACTACAGAAAATAGTGGATAAGCTAATCTCTGAATTTCATATTAGAAGAGACATTATATGGAATGGATCAGATCAAGATTCAACAATGAACTTGCAATTACACATTTGGAAAAATCTACACAAATTCGCCTAACAAATGCAAATTTCCAAAACTAGAAAAAGCATACAAACTCAGCAGAAACAGATATGATAAAAAATCCTTATCACAAAAGGGAAAAATGATGACAATTTAGCAGAGGTGTTAAAGCATAACCTCTTTATGCAACTGAAACCGTGCCAATTTGAGGCACATCAAAATTACTCGAAAACGGAAAAGAAAAATTCTCATAATAATCTTAAGACCAAATTATGAAAGTGGAATCTGGATGAAAAAGAAATCACAGACATCACCAGGAAACAGATTACTTATACACACTGCTGGAAAAAGAAAGTTGGTACACTCAGAAAGACAATGTCAGTTTTCATCTGACGAAGGCATATGACACCTCGGATATAGTAGATCGAATGATAAGAATTTCAACGTGATCCACCAACAGATAGTGTTGTGGCATAGCTACCAGGGCGCTATCTGTCTCTTCCCATTAACAGGGAATGGTCACATCCAGAAGGCCGAGTGTGGTGCAAATAGGTGAAGCCAGTTAACAACCGTGCCACAGAGATGGTCCTGTGCTTCCTGCAGCCAACTGAATGAATTTGAAAGGGGCAAATTGTGGCCTTCTGAGTGGCGGGACGGTCTTTTTGGGGAATTGCCACACGAGATGGATATGCTGCGTCAGATGTGCAATGGTGCCGGTACTGGTGGTCGTGAGAGCATTCCCACACCTGTAACGAGGTTCTGGACATCCACACCACACAAATTCCAACCAGGATCATTGTATTGTAAGGGCAGCAGTGTCAGATTGTACAGCTACAGATAAGAGTGCTTGTGAGCCCAGCCGTGTCAACACAAACTGTTACGAATTAGTTTTTAGCACTGGGACCACGGGCACTCACACCTCTAGCCCGTCTTCCTTTCACACTACAGCACTGATGTGCACAACTTGACTGGTGCTGTCAGAGGATCACTTGAAAGATGGAATGGTATGCCACTGTCTTCAACAATGAAGCAGACTCTCCCTGCACGTAAGTGATGGTCATTTGTGTGTACGATGTAGACCTGACGAGTGATGTCTCTTAGAGTGCATTCGTCCGAGGCCTGCTGGCCCACCCCCAGGCCTTTTGCTCTGGTGTGTGATAAGCTACAACTCTTGTTCACCTTTGCTGTTTCCCTAGGGAAGGCTAACCGGCATTTGGCCCATGCAGAATGTCATTAGGCCCGTTCTTTTGCTTTTCTCGCAACAGGAAAGTTATGTGTTGTTCCGACAGGATAGTGCTCACCCGTACACTGCCCATTAAATTCGATGTGCTCTGCAAAATGTGCAGCAACTTCCCTGGCCAGCACAATCTCAGAACTCGTTTCCAATCGAGTACGTGTGGGATACGATTGGGCGAGAAGTGACTTACGCATCTCGTCGACCGACAACTCTTACGGAACCGTGTTGACAGGTCGAGTAGGTATGGCACAGTGTAACCCGGGACAGTAGTTGCCATCTGTATGTTCAACTGGATGCCAGAGTCAATGCCTGCAATGTTGCTATACCGTGTACCGACACAATTATTTCGGCGCGGATCAATATCTGGAGCCTCAGAACTACTTGTACTATTGATCTGTAAATGTAATCATTTCATGTACTCTGTATGCACTGATGCAGTAATAAATCTTGTGTGTATATGGAACCTCCAGAAAGGTGTACCGATCTTTTTTTTTCAGCACAGAATGGTCGAGAACATGTTCGCAAAGAAAAATCTCCGTGTAGCATTATGGATATAAAACCACAACTGGCTACCAGAAGTTGCTGAAGATTGAAAAGAAATTTTCATTCGTAAAGAAATTCACAAGCATTTTCAATTCACTTACCACAGAGGTCAAAAGGCTATGAAATCAAGAATTCCTTCCCAAATTTAAATTTTAACATTTTTTTCCTGGACACTCTTTCCACTCAGATGACAAATTTTTAAATGCCTGATAATGTAACATCACAAGCAGCTCATATTTCTGAACTGTTATCATAAACATGATGTATAAATAGCCATTATCATTGAAAGACTATGTCGGTTTTAACATGCCATTGCTGTATTTCATTTCTGCACATTCACATTTATAATCTATTCGTTAATGTTGTAAAATATCCTGACTTTCCTGCTTAAATTTTAACCGTATGTATTTTATCACAAAACGCTTTTGCAAATTGCGAGTATGGTACTACAACGGCTATAGAATTTACTAAAAACAAATGAAAATTTGTGCTGGACCAGGACTCAAACCATGATTTCCCATTTTATGCAAGTGGTTGCCTGAACAATGACAGTTATCTGAGCATGCTTCACAAACAGATCCAAAATTCCATATGGCCCAGTGTCTGCTACACATAGTGCTCACACAATGACGTGATTCCTACACAGGGACAGACTTATATAGTTCTTTCATCAGATTAGCTTGACTTTGCATGAAATACATTAGTGCACTGTCTGTGTTTGATAGTATTTTTAAATTTTGATGCAATTTTCCTTCAGACATGCATGCATGTGAAGCAGGGAACCCAGGTTTGAGTCGTGATCTGGCACAAATTTTCATTTGTTTTCAGTAAATTGGATAGGTATGTTGGTACCATATTTGCAACTTGTGAATAAATTTCATAGCTTAATATGGCTAAAAATCATCAGCAGTGTCTGTTACTTCAGACATCTGCATAGAACTTTATACACACTGTCAAATACAGACACTACACTAATGTATAACACATCTATTTTGGTACCAGTACAAGCTGCCACCAAAACTACATTGTGGTCACTGTTCCTAATCTCTATATGAATAGCATCAAAGAGGTTGGATTTGTTTGTTGCCAACAAGTCTAACATATATCCATCATGAGACTGTCCCAAAGGGGGGCCCTGCAGTTCTTGGTCTCCGCTGTTTATGCTTCAACCTTTCCACTCAGCTCAAAAACAAATGGTCCATGGTCATTTCTAGGAACACTGCTTGAGATTGAGAGTTTCAGTAAAAAGGAAAGTTAGTTGTTTTCATCTCCTCTGCCAATTGTCAGAAGAGATAAGTCATGACTTCATCATCCAAGGGACAGGCATCATTTTTTCTACAAGAGACAAAATTTGGAGCTGGTTGCACTCTGTGCTGCCAGTTGTTGTTGAGGTGACCTCTTCAGCATAAGCCCTCAACTCATGCACACCGAGAGAATGTGGTTCTTCATTCTATCCTCTGCCACAGTTCTCCACGGTGTATTTTATATGCTGTATTTTTTTTATTAGCAACAATCTATAGATCATGACCCTCCTGCATATGCTTTGAGCTGACATGGAATGGAAAATAATTTCCAACAGAAGTGTATCGCACTGACTGAAGTGCAATGTCGGTTTCAGACAGCATATCATACAGGTTGGTAAGGGATGTGGTTTTTTACCCCAGGCTTTCCTCTGACACTGCTTCCCAAGTGTGAGATCTGTTCAGAAAATAGCCAAACATTTTGAATTACATGCCAGTAGAGACATTTTGCCTTGTGTATCACTTCCTTTGTAACCACATGTTTTTGGAGAGTTGATATCTCTTACAGTTTCCGTGGTATTGTTATTTGAATGCAACATGTTTAAGTCGTAGTGGAAATTTTTGAAATGTGCTATTTTCTTGAAAAATGATGCAACCTAAAATTGTGCTTTAAACTAGGGAAAACTTTTAGAGAAAAAGTCAGCTTTTGAAACAAGCTTATGGAAATGATGCTCTGGGTCATACACAATGTTGCAAATGGTTTTCAGGATTTAAAAGTGGTTGTCATTCAATTGAAGATGATCCTCAGACAAGGAAGTCCACACACATAAATCCATGTCTCACACATCCAGAAAATCAACAATCTGGTGCTAGCAAATCCCCAAACAACTGTCACAGAAATTGCAAAAGAGGCTGGCATCTAGGCTGGGTCATGCCATGATAGTTTACTGAAAAACTGAATATGTGTCAAGTTGCAGAGAAATGTGTTGCTTGGTTGATGACACAACAACAGAAAGAAAATCGAGTGGACATTTGTTGGGAAATCCTTGAACAAGTCAATGACAATGTAATATTCAGGCAAAGGATTACAATAACAGGAGACAATAGCTGAGTTTATGGCTATGACATTGAGACTAAAGTTCAGTCATCAGAATGTGTTGGCAAAGGATTCCCACGCTGCAAAAGAGCATGTAAGTCTCAATCCAATGTTAAAGTGATGCTCATTTTTTTTTAATGACTTTAATGGAACTGTGCATTTTGAATTCTTACCTCGAGGTGAAACAGTGAACTATGTGCACTATCAAGGCAGTTTTCAACAGTTACATGAAAAAATCTGTGAAAAGAGACCAGAGTTGTGACAAAACATCTCCTGGTTCTTGCAGTACAAAAATTTTCCTACACACACAGGTTTATCAGTTCATCAGTTTTCTGCCAAAAATAAGATTACAGTCCTCTTGCAGCCTCCTTACTCATGCGACTTAGTTCCTAGCAATTTCTTCTTATTTCCAAAATTAAAATCAGTGCTGATAGAATGCCATTTTCAGAGTACTGATGACACTGAAACAAATTTGTCGCAGACCTTAAAGGGCAGCTCAAATGAAACTATTCAGGACTTCTTTGCAAAATGGAAACACCACTGGGAAAAGTGTGTGAATAGGAAAGGGGAGTAATTTGAAGGGGAAAAGAACCAATAATCTAACAAAATAACAATAAACTTTTAAAAAATAAAGTTATTTTCTAAACAGACTTGATATGGATTATCTAGTTCTGGCATTACTTTCCAGAAATCTTTGAATAAACTTCTCCTCAGTTGATTAGTAAATAAAATACTTGCATGCAGAATATCCACACAGACACTGGTATGCAATATGATAAAGACTTTCTAGAAGACAGATCTCAGAACATTTTTCTTAATGAGAAGGCATCACCTTAAGTAAATGTTGCACAAGGCTAGTTAGGTAGGAAGTCTTTGCACAGGTGAGACAGTTGTGTCAAAGATGATGAGATTATAGGGAAATTCTCAGAAAAGGCAGAAATGATCAGTGTCAGTTTCAAAGACTGACAGCAGACATTCAACACAAATAAACATTATGCAATGCACATAAATAGACAAAAAGATATGATGTTATTTGAAAATGTGATTAGTGATACCTCACTGGAATCAATCACAATCTTCAAGTCTGTTAGGTACTTAGAACAGTTTTTTTGAGAATGATTTCAGATGAAACAATCATAAATCTAACTATATGGAAAATAGATGTTGGACTCATATTTACTGAAAAAAGGTCACTTATAAAACACTACTTCGATTAATTGTTTAATGGCCTGGAGTCTTTACAGAGTTGAACAAACAGAACAGACAGATAATAATTAAGGAAAACATGTGCACTTCACCATAGGTTCATGTTATCAAGTTGAGAGTATCATAAACATGCCAAGAAACTGCAGTTGCAGGTGCTACAAGAAAGATGTTTTACATGGCAGAGAACCTTAGTTGCAATATTCCAAGAGCTCATGTTCCAAAATGAATCAAGGAACTAGCATTTCCTCCAACTAACATCTCACATAATCACCACAGTGGTAAAATTAGAGAAATTAGGCTTATGAAGAGAGATTGAGAGTCTTTCTTCCCTTATACCAGCCACTAGTCGATTATAAAGAGGGTAGAATAATTCTTGTACATTATGTACACCCTGTCACATACTGTATAGTGTCAATGTAGAAATATATTGCTATGTTGTAAAATCATAGGAAGAAAATTAGCAGATGTGAATTCTAAAATTCAAAAAGGAAGGTCTCATGAGATTTAAAAGCTTTGTCAGTCTGTTTTTCAAATTATGTAGAATATCACTGAAGTAGCTTCAAAATCTCTGTCCAGCTGGCAACATCTCTCTCAACAGCTCCACATTCCTGAAGTGTTTTTATCTTCTATTTCCTGTGCTTGGTCTTAATTGGTCTTTCCCATTTTAATGCAATTTGATCCTTCCATTACAGCTGCCATAATTTGCTAGTACAAAATTATGCTCAGTCAATACCAAAGTTATATACTGAGAAATGTGCTGATTTCACTGAGAGGTCTGACAATACTGTAGTAATTATTTCACTGTTACTGCTGTATTATTATTATTATTATTATTATTATTATTATTGCTGTTGTTGTTGTTGAGGTTGCTTTTATCTCAAACACAGCTGAAACCCTTACATGAACTGTGTAAGTAATGAAAATTTCTAAAAGGATGCCTGGTTAGATGCAAGAGAAGATAGTAAGGTCCAAATTTATTTACATAAAATAAATGAATAGATGTATAAATAGACAAAAATAGTCTACACACACACACACACACACACACACACACACACACACACACACACACACACACACACACCACAGTTTTCAAAACAAAACTTAAATTGTATAAGTATACTACGTTTATCTTGTTATGCATATATTCATTTGCTTTACCTGAATGGGTTACGGTAATATCTTCTCTTGCATATAATGAGGATTCCTTTTAGAAATTTTCATTATGTTATACATTTAATGTAAGGATTTCAGCAATGTTTGTAGCAGCAGCAGCAGCAATGGAAATAATTATTACAATAACAAGAGTGTTAACTTTGTATCAACACTGTTATGATCTAGAGGATAACAGTGGTGGCTAGGTAAGACTATTTGTGGATAATGCTGTTCTGTATACGAAGGTTGCAATGCCAGAAACTGTAGTGAAATGCAGGAATACGTACAGAGGATTGATGCTTAGTGCACAGAATGGCAGTTCATCTTAAATGTAAATAAATCTAACATATTCCACTTAAAAGGGTTAAGAGATGCACTACTGTTCAATTAAACTATTGTTGTATCTTTATTTCATCAAAGTGTTTGAGGACAAGAAATAAAATTGGTGAACTACAATATTGAACACTGCTAACTACTTATCTGCATTGTTGAAGAAGAGTCATCAAACTCCATTGATAGAATGTACTTATCTGATCATCATGTGACAGCTGGTAGAGATGTATTTAGTGTTACAGGATTTACGTTAGCATCTCCCTTTTGTAGAGCAGAAATGGAGAAAGGAGGGGTTGTCACCACATTAATCAGGAATTGGCATAAACTTAAGAACATAGACATTCATACATTTTGTCAAGAGCAGCATATGGAAGCAAGTGTGACAGAAGAATTTCATAATAAATCATTCATAATAGTAAGTGTGTACTGACCTCCTGTAGGTAATTTTAATCTGTTCATAAATAACCTGGAAGCTTTATTGGCCTATACAACAGCAAGAAACAAAGAAATAGTGGTTTGTCATAATTATAATATAGTTTATCTTAAAAACTCTTCAAGTAAAAATTTATTACTGTCGGCAACACTATCATTCAACCTAATTTTTGCTGTAAATTTCAAAGCAGGGTAACCAACTGTTCAAAAACAGCTATTGATAATATCTTTATAGGAAGATCTAATGAACAACATTATACTACAAAACCAGTAGTCAGTGTCTTTGTAAACCATGATATGCTGTTCCATTTGTTAAATGTTAATACTGGACCAGATACAAAATGTACTAAAACTGAATTAAATAGGGTAGTCAGTAAGAAAAAAAGTGATTGTTTTAGAATACTCCTCAACAATGTGAATCAGAGCGATGTATACAGTTCTCACAGTACAAATGAAAAATACATGTTTATTAATTATGTCTTTACCTTATTTTGAAACTGTTTTCTCCCAAAACTAACCCAGATTAAACAAGGTATCTTGTACAACAAAAGAACTATATCTGTCAGTCACCAACAGCTATAGATCATTATAAGACATACTGTAAAATATTAATGAGAATAATATGGACATCAAAGCAAATGCATTATAAGGAAAATATAACCACACCAGATAACAAAATAAAGACGGTGTGGGAAACAGTGTAGGAGGAGACTGGCAGAATCAGATGTGAGTAAGAGCAGATAGCATTAAGAGTAAACGAGACATTGGTAACAGATGTGTGAAGTATTGCAAAACTTTTTAACAAGCATTTCATAATTGTTACTGAAACTATGTGGTTGTATGGCTCAGTAAATGCCACAATGGAATATCTCAGACCAGTCAGTACAAAACAACTTCAGTAACATGAATATGCTCATCACTATTCCAGTAGAAGTAATGTTCACTACAAAATCTTTAAAAATAAAATACTCCTAGTGGTTATAATAAAATATCAACAAAATTAACTGAAGAGTGTGCTTCTGAGTTTAGTAACATATTAAATTATCTGTGCAATAAATAATTTTGGAACATTTCCTGAATACTTGAGATATGCTGAAGTTAAACCTTAGTTTAAGAAAGGTGATGAAGGAATACCATAGCATTTCCAATCAATTTAATTTTTCCAACATATTTGAAAATTTTTGAGAAGGTAATGTACAACCAACTTCTTCACCATCTGACAATAAATAATATACTGTTAAAGTCACAGCTTGAATTTCTAAAGCATTCCAGTATTGAGAAGGCTATATAAACATAGAGATAGAATTTAATTAATTCATTAGACAGTAAATTACAAGCTCAGGCATATTTTGTGATCTGTAAGAGGTATCTGACTAGGTAAACCACAATAGTTTTTCAAGTAAGCTAAAATATTAAGATGAAACAGGAAATTCTGCAAAATGGTTGAAATCCTATACATCTGACAGAAAACAAGTGATGTCAATAGAAAGGTGATTGTATTAAGCTATCAGGCACCATCCAACTGGTAACTTATTACATGTGATGTCCCACAAGATTCCATTTTAGAGCCATTATTTTTTCTTGTGTGTATCAATGACCTTTCATCAGTAAAGCTTCATCAGTTTGCAAATGAGAAAAACATTGTAATGAACAGAAAACTGAGTATAATCTTAGAAAGATCCTCTAATGAAATTTTCATGTAGGTAAATATATGATTCCTAGCTAATTCTTTGTCACTAAACTTTGAAAAAACACAATATATGAAGTTCAAAATTAATTAGAGGATTTCCACCAGTATGTGTCTAAAATATGATGACAACCAGATATAAGAAGTTGAAAGTGTTACAATCTTGTAAATACACCTTCAAAACAAATTCCACTGGGATGAACAAACTTCTATTTGCAGTGGACATATGTGATATAAAAATAAAAAGCTAGCACACTTTGCTTACTTTCATTCCATATTATCACACAGGATGATTTTTCAGGGTATCTCGAAGCCAAGCCCAATTTTTCTGAGTTCTTACACATGTAATAAGAATTGTGTGTGATGTGAGCCCAAGAATGTCCTGCAGAGACCTGTTTAGGAAACTAGGGATACTAACTACTAATTCCTATATATTTATTCCTCAATGAAATATGTCATTCAGAACACATCTCTCTTTCAAATCAACAGCTCAGTTCATGGAATCAGTACTAGGGATAAGAATAATATTCACAAAGATTTAAAGTCACTAATATCACTCCAGAAATGCATCTATTATTTTGGAACACAGATTTTCAACAACTTGCCAGCAGCCATAAAAAATTTAATGACTGTTAAAGTTCAGTTGAAGAGGAGCATTTATTGGTGGCCAACTCCTTTCACTCCATTGATGAATTTCTTGGCAGAACCAACTGATGCATATGTGCTACTAATACGTAATATCACAATGTGAGCACTTTTTAGAGTCTGACTTCTGTATAGATTCAATGCAGTGATGAAATTATTGTAAATAAATGTTTTTTCCTATTTGATGATGCATGGCTACAATGGTAAAAGAATTATCATATGTACTTCAGTGTATAGGACATTTATATGCTTTGTAACAAGTTTGTTGTTATCTTTTGAATAAAAATGTGTTAGATTTTTCTATGTGCTCCAAATCCATAAGGATTATTTCATTTGAGATCTTTGGAAGGTACATTAGAATATCTGCTCTACATTGTAAATATTTATTGTGTATTTTTGTTTTCTGACATGTTCTTCATTTTGGAGGATCTCCTCATTACAGATCTCATGGAATGAAAAGAATATCTAATCTAATACATAGGAGTAATCAACTGAAGAGACCTAAAGTGGTAGGAAAACCACATGCCAGGCAGAGATTCCTTGGAAGAATTTTGAGGAACTGTAATTCATCTGGGAAAAAAATGCCTTCTAAAATGCTCTTCCAGCTGATTCTCAAGTTTTATTCAGCAGTCTGGAATCTTTACCATGTTGGACTAATAGAAAAGCTCAAGAAGATCCAATGAAGAGAAGCATATTTCAATGCGAGATTATTTACTTGGTTTGAGAGTGTTACAGAAGTCAACAAGCTCCAGTGTCAAATGCTTACAAGGGAAGTGTTGTGCATTGTGGACAGGTTTATTATTGAAATTCTGAGTATGTTCCATGATGTGTTTGGCAACATATTACCTCATTCTACACAAACCTTGGAAAAAGATCACAATCAGAAAATCAGCAAAAATAAAGCTCATATAGAGCACTAGTGATAGTCGTTCTCACTTAATGCCATTCATAAATGGATCAGGGAAGGAGGGAAAAGATATTGGTACCAGGTTTGTGTTAGAATCCTGTACAGTTAAGAAGGTAGGTGGTGGAGAGGTGCACAGTAGCAGCTGACAGTACACCATGTGATGCTACTGCCAATATTGTTCTGCATTTCAGTCTGTTCTGCACCCAAATGAAGCCTACCATTATTGTGTTCATCATGGGTAATGAGAAAGGAAAAAAGCCAAGTGCTATGCAAGCAAGCTAGAACTACAATGGTATACACACCTGGATTGCCACGTTCATAAAGCACCCTCTTGCAGGACAGGGAGGCACAATGGCACAGGTTCAGATCTGTCCAGCAAATTAACAACAAGGACCAGTGTGCAGAGCAACCTGCATGTGGATTCAGGTGTTTTCCTACATTCCATTAGATGAATACCAGACTGTCATCCATGTCCCACCTCAGATACACATTATGCAGATATTTTGAAATCTTGCTCGTAGAATTTACTCCAGATGCCACATGGTGTACACTGATTCCATCCTGTGGGTGGGAGGTTAATAGGAGACTGATGACCTCAGTGTTTAGCCTCCTTCAATCCATAATCAGTAGCAACATAAAGTTCTATGTGCATAATTTCTTGAATAAAGTGTCACAAGCACATGATGCATTCCCATGTGATACCTGCCCCATCACTGCCAACTGTCAAGTGAGAGCAAATAAAGTGTGTGGTATAGGACCGAAAACCGTGCAGTAGATATCCACCTAATGGAACACGTATTATTAAAGCTAGTGGAAAAGATTTTTTAAAACACCACAAAAGTGATGAAATTGTAAGGGGAAAGTGGTCAACTTAGTCAATTTTACTAAAACATTTTCCAATGCACAATATTTGATATCAATTCTAAAGCCGAATACATAACTGCATAAATCTTAGTTCTGCATTTGGAAGAGGCTGTGGTTACTAATGGCAGTCAATGCAAGACGTTACAAATATTAGAGGCTAATTGCTTCAATCATCTTGAGATGATTGATTCAAGAAAATTACTTACAGAGAGGAGTGATCTTGCACCTACAAAAAATAATGCAAGAGATTTGAGACAGTGAAACATCTTGGGTCTTACACTGCCAAAATATATGTCAGCCAGAACCATACATGATCAGTGTGATAAAAATAAATGATAGGCTTGGCAGTCTGAAAATTTTAAGAGGGGTTTGGGGTGTGTCCTCACAGTAAGCTTGTGAGATAACTATTGTAATAAGATGTGCACAGTTGTGAATTTTTTTTTAACCAATTATAACCATACCTCCCCAAGTTTGACTACTGTGATGGACAAGCTAGCATTCACTTAGTAGAAACCAACAAAGCTCCTGCAATGCACCCTGGAAACCTCATATTATTAACTGGTTACCATGCAGTGAGATCTACCACATCTTGTCAGACATGACTAAAGTTGCTGCTGTCAATATCCACAAACTTGCCAACTGTCCTTGTGAAATAGACAAAATAACAAAACTATGTGGGCACCATGTTACTAGATTACTACTGTACAATGGCCATTACAGCCCCATTGAATTGATATGAGCACAGGTAAAATAGTGGTACATGTACACTTCATTACAGTTTGTCATCTCCAATTTTTGCTCATATGAGCTGCTGTTAAAATTTTATCTTAGCACTGATCCTAAGATGTTAAGTCCCATAGTGCTCAGAGCCATTTGAACCATTTTTTTTCTTAGCACTGTTGTCTTGGTTCGTCCATTAATTTCCAAATGTTTTCTATTTGCTGGTGTCTGCGAAGATTCTGTCATAGTGGCAGACAAATGTATTTTCTTCAAAAGCTGTAGTACTTTGCTTACTGGGTGCATAGCATTTACATTGGAATGATGGAAATTAACCAAGTAACAACTCTGTCATGCATGTGCAGCAACTTATTGTCTTCCTAGTGTTGAGATGACAGCACATAGAGGGAAAAATCCAGCAACATTTGTAAAGTATCCCCCCCCCCCTTAGTGCAGAATACTTCCCTCAGCCACCTTCCTACTTGTACACGTATCTAACTCTGAGGAAGGACATTCCCTAACAGTTACAAGTAGAGCAACAATTTCAAGCTTGTTAACATGTCTGTCAACCATCCAATGCCTAAACTTAAGGTGAGTTGTTATCTTTATTCCTTCCATTAGCTGTATTCCATTCTGCTCTTTTTTTAAGTTTCAGAGATACAAAGAAAAATGTACATACAATATAGTGAGAGGAAGACAGAAGTTTAGAGTTTAATTTCTTGTTGACATCAAAGTTATTATCTGCTAAGTTTTTTTTTCTAGTAGAAACATGGACTTTATTTATTAAATATTTTACTGCAGAAACAGGAAAATGAACGGAAGAGAACTGACTATATTTCTTACCAGTGTTGAAGTCTGTGTTGCTGCTAGTGACCCAAGACGACCAATCATAGAACATGTACCAAGTAAAGAGTTCCGTAGTTGAGTTGGAAATATTTCAGCTGTGAAGGAATAAAGTGCACAGAATGACACAGTTATGGCAAACTTTGCCATCATAAACAGCATTGTTGTAACCCAAGTCAGATCTGAAACATAAAGAGTTAACTCTTTTCAGTGACTGAATTGAAATTTATGATTAATTACTTTGTCACATATTAACCACACTTTATGTAATAATTTGCAATATGAAGGCAAGAAAGAAAGCCTGCAGCAGATAAAACTGGATGGTCAAAACATTTACTGCAAGCAGACAGCCTAGAGGCCAAGAATACTCAAAATTCCTGGCAAAATGCACTTTTAGCATCAGGAAATTCAAGAACAGTTTATAATCATGTTAAAATAGAAGAAAGACAAAATTACTTATAGCAGTAAGTCTAAAAATAAATTGCTCAGACCATCTCTACACACACAAATAAAACAACATCAACCAGAAAGTTGGTTTGATTATGCATAGTGCCAGACATAGTCCTAATCGAGTTTGTATGCCTTTGCTTCCCTCCAACTTGTACGCTGTCTCATCCAGCCAGTTGCAAAATATAAATCTAATTTCACACTGGTTGTGCACCACAATACACTGTCAGATAGTTCACGTGTACAGAGTGTTTCCAGAACGTAATACTTGTGTGACAGTAAATGAAATTATTTTCAAGTCTTCAGAATAATGTAGGAACAAGATGGAAACAGCATCAATTAGGATTATTCAATGTATATAGCTGTATTGCCAACATTTAGCACACAATTAGAGATATCATATGAATAATGTGGCAGCTTTTAAAAATGAGGAGGAAGAGCAAAATATGCTATTGTACTTTGTCCATGGCCTACTGCTGCACTTTCTCATCTCACTGCCTTAACTCTCAAACTAATACTGGAGAAGCAGGTGGAAACTACAATGAGGAGCAAGGGAGAAATCAATCATTAAGTCTTTGGATAGACTATTTAGTATGTTTGAGAAAGAATGGCAGTTCTCAAGTGTGTGTGTGTGTGTGTGTGTGTGTGTTTTCAACTATTTGACACTCAGCTTCATACTGCCATTTAAATTTCTAAATAAACAAAGAAACTGTCTTTGCTGAAATGTGTCTGGAATAGCCAATTACAGATTTGATTTTTATTTGTTTTCTGTGAGCGATATCAATCCTTCATGCTCTCATCTTAAAACACTGCAGCATACATTTATTTTATTAACTGAACTAAACTGACAAATCAGGTTTCATTAAGAGTGTGTAATGAAAATGTCAGCATAATAATATGATATCCAGGTGAAAATGACAATTATAAATGGACACATGACCACTTCTGATAACTTTAACTCAAAGAAATACTTAATTGCACATAAATTCAACATGATAAACAAAATTGAGGATAGTGATATTTTGAGACAGAAAGATAAGCACTGCAATTGTAATGACAGTGACTGACACTCTCTCCAACTTCCTCTGTTTTATCTCCTCCCAATCTATGCCTACATGTCACAGTTCTTCTGCGCACAACTCCACTTGCTTGCAACTGGAATGAGGTCACATGTGCCACATTCATATCCAGTGCACATGATGCCTCTACCTCTCAGCCAGTAACTAACCTCCCACAACCTATCTACTTTCTCACCCACCCACCTATTTACCTGCAATGATCTATCAAGCTCTGGCTGACCTACATGCCCTTTGTCATCTAGACCTATCTCCTCATTTTTCGTCTTCACTAGTTACAGTAGAATGAGACTATGCTTTCAAAACAGTAAGATTCAGAGGTCTTTATCCTAGTGTGGTTTTTATCTATATTTTAACACTTCTGCCCAGTTAAAACTGATCATAAACATTCTGAGGATCTCATACTTCTTTTTACAAAAATATAAAAAGCCAGTTTTATGTTTTTATCTAGCATTATTTTTCATCTGTTAAATTGGCAAAGGTTAAAAAAGAGCTGTAAAATCTGTATGTATAAACTTATGTTCAGGACTCACCATTTGGCACTAACAAGCAAGCAAAACAAGCTGTTCCACTGAATACAAGAGTACTGCAGAGTGTTGCTTTACGGCCTATACTATCCATCATAAAGTATGTCAGGATGCAAGCAGGCTGCTCCACAAGGCTTGACAGCACAAAATTCTCATATTTATTTCCAGCCAATGACACCGAGTTCAAAGACAGACCAGTATAGACAAAAGTATTTGTAATCCTGAAAAATTAATAGACAAGGGAAATTAAATGCATTAATCACTCTTTTAGTCTCAAGAATATTAACATAGTAGAAATAGTCAACATTAAATTTCATTGTCTGTATGATGTTGCTGACAGTGAGGTGCAAAAATATACAACATGAAATGAATGAAGCGAGGAAATCAAGTGAAGTAATGGTTGTTATTCACTTTAATTAAGAGATTGACTAAATTAAGAAACATTCAAATTATAAAAGGACACGAATATTTACAGCTGGGTTAGGAAAACAAACCAGCAGTAACAGCAGTTGAGAAGCCTGGGGAGAAGTACATGTGATCGGAAGACCTGTAACACAGCTGTCTGTAGGGAAGGTGTCGACGGAAGTTCTCTCTCTTCACAGCAAACATGTATTTGTCCATCACCTTCACCTTCTGCAACAAGCATATGTGAACACTTTTAACCAGACAATATAGCAAATGTTTGCATTAACATGGATACGAGTGCATGTGGTTTCCCTGATCACACCAGCTTCGAAGTATTTACTTCTATCTGCGATACCATACCTCGAAAAATTGTTATCAGATTACAGTCATTCAGTAACACACATTAATTTGCCATCATGATAGAAGTAATTACTGTTTATATTCCACAACATTCTTGAGTGAAGCAGCAAAGATATTCAGCAAAATTTCAACTCTTGCAGTCAGAGAACCACATGCACATAATGAGAATGATGAGAAAATCACCTCTTTACGCTGTGGCTTTTGAGCAACATCAAATTTCTTGAGTGCACCTTCAGATAAAATAACACCATTAGTTTTTGCTGCAGCCTTCACAATGTCTCCAGCTTCCTTCATTCTTCCTTGTGCCATCAGCCAGCGGACAGATTCCTGCAACAACCTTTTCAAATGATGAATGGTGAGAGTTGTCAACCTAGTCTTTGTCAATGAGCTGAAAGACTGTATCATTAATTATAAACAACATCTGAAAGACACAGAAAGTGGAGAATATATCACAATTTGAGTATGGTGTGGTGTGTTGTAGAATGAAGTTGCTCAGTGTATAAAGTGTTGGTCTCATATTTAGGAGGAACAGGGTTAAAATCCTCATTTGGCTGTCCTACTTTAGCTTTATCATTGTTTCCCCAAATCAGTTCAAATGACAGCCATGACAGCTCCTTCAACAGAATTATTAATATAATGGTGAGACTACCCAGATGAATGAAAGAGGGGGCCACCTAATAAAATTTTGCACAGAGCACAGTTTAATCACTGTTGACATTTGCTTTAAGAATCACGAAAGAAGATAATGTATATTGTAGACACCTGGAAACACTGGAAGGTTTCAGACTGATTATATACTGGTAAGACAGAGACTTTGGAACCAGATTTTAAACTGTAAGACATCCCCAGGGGATGATGTGGACTCTGGTCATAATTTATTGGTTGTGAAGTGCAAATCAAAACTGAAGAAATTGTTAAATGGAATTAAATTAAGGAGATGGGACCCCAATAAGAAGAAAGAACTAGAGTTTGTTGAGAGCTTCAAAGGGAGAATTGCATTGAGGTGAAAAAGTCTTGGGACAGCAATATGCACATACACACAATGGCTGTGGTATCAGGTACACAAGATATGAAATGGCAGTGCATTGGTGGAGCTGTCATTTGTACTCAGATGATTCATGTGAAAATGTTTCTGATGTAATTATGGCCTCATGAAGGAAATTAACATACTTTGAATGTGGAATGATAGTTGGAGCTAGACACATGGGATATCTCATTTTGGAAATCGTTATGGAATTCAATATTCTGAAATCCACAGTGTCTAGAGTGTGTTGAGAATACCAAATATCCAGCATTACCTCTCACCATGGACAATGCAATGGCTGACGGCCTTCACTTAATGACAGAGCAGTGGTGTTTGCATGGAGCTGCCAGTGCTAACAGAGAAGCAACACTGTATGAAATAACCACAGCAATCAAAGTGAGATGTACGACAAATGCATCCATTAGGAAAGTGCAGTGAAATTTGGTATTAATGAGCTATGGCAGCAGATGACTGACATTAGTGCCTTTGTTAACCAGCCTCTCCTGAGCTTGTGACCTTATTGGTTGGACTACATCTACATCTACATTTATACTCCGCAAGCCACCCAACGGTGTGTGGCGGATGGCACTTTACGTGCCACTGTCATTACCTCCCTTTCCTGTTCCAGTCGCGTATGGTTCGCAGGAAGAACGACTGTCTGAAAGCCTCCGTACACGCTCGAATCTCTCTAATTTTACATTTGTGATCTCCTCGGGAGGTATAAGTAGGGGGAAGCAATATATTCGATACCTCATCCAGAAACGCACCCTCTCGAAACCTGGCGAGCAAGCTACACCGCGATGCAGAGCGCCTCTCTTGCAGAGTCTGCCACTTGAGTTTGTGAAACATCTCCGTAACGCTATCATGGTTACCAAATAACCCTGTGACGAAACACGCCGCTCTTCTTTGGATCTTCTCTATCTCCTCCGTCAACCCGATCTGGTACGGATCCCACACTGACGAGCAATACTCAAGTATAAGTCGAACGAGTGTTTTGTAAGCCACCTCCTTTGTTGATGGACTACATTTTCTAAGGACTCTCCCAATGAATCTCGACCTGGTACCCGCCTTACCAACAATTAATTTTATATGATCATTCCACTTCAAATCGTTCCGCACGCATACTCCCAGATATTTTACAGAAGTAACTGCTATCAGTGTTTGTTCCGCTGACATATAATCATACAATAAAGGATCCTTCTTTCTATGTATGTATGTATGTATGTATGTAGATGACAGGAAAACTGGATCCTGGTCAGATGAATCTTGATTTCAGTCGGTAAGAGCTGATGGTAGGGTACGAGTGTGGCACAAAAACTCAGGCTGACAACAAGGCACTGTGCAGCTGGTGGTAGCTCTATAATGGTGTGGGCTGTGTTTACATGGAATTGACTGACTCCTCTGGTCCAGATAAGCTGATCATTGTCTGGAAATGGTTATGTTTGGCTACTTGGAGAGCATTTGCAGCTATTTAGGGACTTCATGTTCCCAAACAATGATGTCATGTCACCAACACACAATTGTTCACAATTAGTTTGAACAACATTCTGGACAATTCGAGTGAATGGTTTGGTCACCAAGGCCATCCAACATGAATCCCATTGAACATTTATGGGTTATAATCGAGAGGTCAGTTCGTGCACAAAATCCTGCATCAGCAACACTTTCACAGTTATGGATGGCAACAAAAACAACATGGCTCAATATTTCTGCAGGGGATGTCCAATGACTTGAGTCCATGCCACTTAAAATTGCTGCACTACACTGGGAAAAAGGTGGTCTGACATGATATTATTAGATATCTCATGAGTTTTGTCACCTCAGTGTAGGTAGCAGTTAATTGAAACAGGGGGAAGGAATACGGCAGAAGACAAATGGGTAGCTTTGAGAGATGAAATAGTGAAGGTAGCAGAGGATCAAATAGGTAAAAAGACAAGGCCTAGTAGGTACCCTTGAATATCACAGGAGATATTGAATTTAATTGATGAAAGGAGAAAAATGTGAAAATGCAGCAAATAAAGCAGGTGAAAGGGAATACATAGATCTAAAAAATTGACACTGACAGAAAACACAAAATGGTTAAGCAGGAATGGCTAGAGGAAGATGCAAATCTATAGGAGCATGTGCAACTAGAGGAAAAATCGATACTGCCTATAAGAAAATTTATGAGACCCTTGGAGAAAAGAAAAGTATCTGTATGAACACCAAGAGTTGAAATGAAAAACCAATGCTAAGTGAGGAAGGAGAAGCTGAAAGGTGGAAGGAATATGTAGAGGGCCTGTACAAGGGAAATGAAAATGAAGCCAATATTGTAGAAAGGGAAGAAGCAGTATATGAGAGGGGAGATATTTGACAGAGCACTTAAAGACCCAAGTTGCCACGAGATCCAGCAAGTAAAAGACATTCCGTCAGAACTACTTATACCTTTGGGAGTCAGCCATGAGAAGACTCTTCAACCCAATGTGCAAGATGTACGAGACAGTAAAATACCTACAGATTTAAAAAAAGAATGAAATAATTCCAATACCAAAGACAGTAGGTGCTGACAGATGTGAATATTACCAAACTATCAGTTTGATAAGTTATGTTTGCAAAACACTAACACAAATTATTAACAAAAGAATGGAAAAACTGGTGGAAGCTGACCTTGGGGAACATGAGTTTGGTTTCTGGAGAAATGGTGAAACATGTGAGGAATTCTGACCCTACGTCTTGTCTTAGAAGATATGTTAAAGAAAGGCAAACCTAAATTTACAGTATGGGTAGATTTAGATAAAGATTTTGACTTTGTTGACTGAAACACACTCTTTGAAATTCTAAAACCAGCAAGGTTAAAATACATGGAGCAAAAAGTTATATACAACTTGTAAGGAAACCAGATGGGAGTTATGAGAGGTAAAGGGCATGAAAGGGACACAGTGGTTGAGAAGGGAGTGAGCCAGGGTTGTAGCCTGTGTCCAGTGTTATTCAATCTCTACAGTGAGCAAACAATATCAGAAACCAAGGAGAAACTTGGAACAGTAATTTAAGTTCACAGAGAAGAAATAAAATCTTCAAGATTTGCTGATGACATCATAATTCTTTCAGAGACAGTAAAAAATTTGAAAGAGCATTTGAACGGAATGGAATGGATAGTGTAGTGATAAGATGAACATTAACAGAAGCAGCTCAAGGGTGATGACGTGTAATCATATTAAATCTGTTTATTCTGAGAGTATTGTGTTAGGAAATGAGGCACTGAAAGTAGTAGAAGGGTTTTGCTGTTTAGGCAGTAAAATAATCAGTGATGGACAAAGTTGAGAGGATATAAAACACAGACTAACTATAGCATGGAAAGAATTTCTGGAGAGGAGGGCTTTGTTAACACTCAATGCAGATTTGTGTATTTAGAAGTCTTCTGAAGGTATGAGGGTCATTCAATAAGTAATGCCCCACAGTTGTTTTTTTTTTCTCAGAACATATTTATTGTTAAGAGACTGCCTACATTACACTTGTCCATCCTCTGTTGGAATATTGCTGCACAGTGTGGGATCCTTACCAGATGGGATTGACAGAGGACATCAAAAAAGTGCAAAGAAGGGCAGCTCATTTCGTGTTATGGTGCAATAGGGGTGAGAGTGTCACTGCTATGATACGCGAGTTGGAATGTCAGTCACTGAAACAAAGGTGCTTTTCTTTACGGCGAGATCTATTTACGAAATTTCAATCACCAACTTTCTCTTCCGAATGTGAAAATATTTTGTTGACACCCACTTACATAGGAAGAAATGATCATCATAATAAAATAAAAGAAATCAGAGCTCAAACAGAAAGATTTAGGTGTTCCTTTTTCCCACCCACCATTCAAGAGTGGAATGGTGGAGAAGTAGTATAAAAATGGTTTGATGAACCCTCTGCCAGGCACTTAAGAGTGAACTGCAGAGTAACCATGTAGATGTACATGTAGAAGAGTGAGAATTTGGTGATGACATACATCAACATGTCTTGTCCTGTTTTCCTACATAGTCTCCATCACGTTCTATGGTCATACATCAACATAGAGGAAGAGAATGTATTCCCTGCAAGTAAAAGCTCTTGTCCTGTAGGTGTATCCATGTTTTCACTGTGTGACTGACACTCTCATCATCTTCAAAGAGTTTTCCCCATGTTGTCAAAATGCTCCAATGTTTTAGATGAAATGGCCTTTCTTTGAATCTTGGGGCCCACTGTGAGCAGTCGTAGAACTTATCGTGAGCACCTCTTTGAATATCTGAGAGTCTCGATTATTGCAGATGCACTTCCAATGCTGACCAACAACTGTAGAGCCAATTGTCGATTTGTGATGCACCAGTCGGCATGAGTAATGGCATCCACACAATTAGCATGTATGGAGCAGTGGCTGTGACAGGATGTCTGGAGCATGGCTGATCATGGAGCTCTGTTTCTGCATTTTCTGAAGCTGTAACTTTCTTTGCCCATCAAACAACTGTAATCCTATCAACTGCAGAATCACCATACTCCACACACAAATGTTTATAGAGGTTCACCACAGTTTCTTTTTCTGCACACAAGAATTCAATAATAGCATGCTGCTTGTAATGTGAGTTGTATGCAGACACCATTATGATGCTGCACTATGGCTCTGCAAGAACAGTTTGAAACTTCACCTGCACACAGAACAAACATCAAATGTGAAGCACCAACAAGGACATTAGTTTATGTATATTGATGGCTTTTTAAAGAAAATGTGGGGCATTATTTAGTGAACGACCCCCATAGGCTGGAGTGTAGCCTTGCAGGGAAGTGAAACATGGGCAATAAGCAGCATAAAGAAGAGAATAGAAGGTTTTGAAATGTGGTGTTAAAGAAGAATGCTGAAGAATAGATGGGTAGATTGTGTAACTAATGAAGAAGTACTGAATGTAATTGTGGCGAAAAGAAATTTGTGGCATAACGACTAAAAGATGGGATCGGCCAACAGGACACATTCTGAGATATCAAGAATTCATCAGTTAATTATTGGAGGGAAATGTGGGTAGTAAAAATTGTACAGGGAGGTCAAGGATGATGCAGTCAGCAGGTTTAAGTGCATGGAGGTTGCAGTAGTTTTTTGGAGATGAGGAGGCTTGTGCAGGATAGAATACAGTGGAGAGCTGCATCAGATCAGTCTTTGGACTAAAGACAACAACAACAGCCAGTCAAGAGCCACCCTTTGTTACAATAGTAATTCTGACAATGTACTAAAAACAAATCCATAACCATAGTCAAAAGATTTTCCATTGTGTGTGGACACATGAAAGCATTACCTTGTATCACAGAACTACAGTTTATATTTACAAAATGATGAATTTCAATTTTTCATTTTGACAGTATGTCCTCATGGAATTTGTTATAAAGGAAAAATGTGCTGCTGAAATTCATCCCAGAGTTCAATTTCAATATTGGAGATGTGTGTATGGGCTCCAGCAATGGTAGAAGGTTGATGAGACACTTCAAAGACGAGTCTGGTCCACAAGAAGGAAAGCTTGGGTTATCGAAAAGATTGTACCCACTGGGTCCAGTGCTTATTGACTGAAGACCACAAAGTTGAGAGAAGAACCTTCAACCAAAGTCTTTTCCACAGATTTCAAAATGGAGGTGACAGTGTTTAGATGAGTGATGTGACAGGGAATGAAAGCTGGTTCCCTCATTAAGGAACTGAAACACACACAGGGATTCAACTGAATCAAAATAAAGTAAAATAAGTGAAATAAGAAGAACTGCTGTTGCTAGTGAAATTCGGAGATTATCTGACCAGCATAGCATAGATCTTCAGCAATTACAATTACTTAGTCAAAATACTAGTTCTGCTTTACTGTATTAACCGGTCAGTGAGTTATGTCTCTTTTGTTGAAGCAGTTTAGATGGTATCTAAGAACTGAGGTCCTGTAATGAAAGGACCTGTTTGCATACACTTGTTTGACAAACCTGAGAAGTTTATTGCAATTCATCGAAACACTTTAAAATAATATCAGAGTGGTTTCTACAACAAAGTCACTGTTAGTTCCTTTCCATTTTCTTGTCAAAAATGAGCTGGTGCTCTGTGTCTAAGTTCATTAAGAAAAGGGGCAGTTATTGATAATTTATAAGTGAATACTGTTCCTATGTTTTCTATCACAAATTAAATATTTTTGTCATTGATAGATAACCCTTAGCACCAAGTTATTGTGGTGATCAGGAAAATTCATTTTTCAGAGTAAAATATGACTCTAAAACTATTGCGTTTGGTGATATATCTCATCACTATTGGCACTGTATGTAAGACACCTTTGAATTATTTAGAAGGAAAGAAACATGTGAGCAATTTGGCATGAACTTCATATAAAGGAGGATACTGATGCAGACATTTTCCTTGCATAATTGCATATTGACAGACTGACTAGGAAGACATGCTGGATCAAAACACACTACTCTTTTTCCTTGGGGTAAATATCTTTTTCTGTGTCTATATTTATATTTCTTGTGCATTAAACTCCCACATAAATACTGTATTAAAACCTTAATATTGTCCCTTGAAGGTTTCCTGCTGAACTTGGGGGGGGAAGGGTGGGGAGCACATAGATGTATTACGCAAAAAGATGCAGATTTTCCTCAGGCACAGAACTGCAGAAGTTGGGTATGATAAATTTCTCAGGACAATGCACTATGGAGTTATGTTCCCACATCTATCCTTCTCAATTCACACATGGGCAAGTGCCCAAGTTAGCTACTTAAAAGAATATTCAAAATTCAGAAAAGAGCAGCAAGATGTATAGCAAGAATACCACCTACGCAAACTTGTAGAAAAACTTTTGTACTCCATAATATTATGATAGTGCAGTCACTGTGTATATGTCAAAATATTAAAGAAATGCATGACCACGCAACTAGAGGAATGGAAAAGTATTACACAAGACAGATAAATCTCAAGCTGGCAAAGAGTGCTCCCAATGAAGCAAGCAAAAGGTTTTTTTCAACAAACAATCAAAGTCAGTTAAGGAAGTAAAGCAAATATGTTTATTTAAAAAATGTTTAAAAGTATGTCATACAGAGAAATGTATGTACTAAAAGAGTGAGTATTAAATATGAAATTAAACACTAGCTGTTAAATTGTAATAGAAAATATGTAATAGCTTGCATGTACCTGCAAAATGTAACCCTGTTTCCTTTTCTGAACATTTATTTTAAAATAATGCACCCTATGCTCTCAGCTGAAAATTATCAGCTAGAGTACATGGACAGAGAATAAATAAATAAATGAAGTGATCAGTTGATGATTGGTAATAGGTACTGACTTGTTCCACTGATATTTCAGAAAGTAACTTTAAAGCAGTCTTTCATGTGAGGCAAAGACCTGTCAAAATGCTCTAGCCATCCTGCTTTGCTACAAGTCTACTTATCTTGGGTTGGCACTCAATGTGCTTACAGATACTGCACTGTTGATTGTTGAATATGGTACCTTCTATTTGAGTGACTTTTTATTTTTTTTATTTTTGGTGGGGTTTAAGGGCGCTCAACTACTGAGGTCATTAGCGCCCAGTCACTGTTGTTAGAGCACATGGAATCTAGTAAAACTCAAGGGGATGGGGGGGACACCAGAAGGACCTGACAAAGATGCAGATAAAATAAGTAAAAAGGTTAGATGTCTTTGGACAAGCCAGTCAAAGTTATAAAACGCAGAATACGAGCAGCTGCTCGAGCGTCATCAGCTAAAACATCTGGTAAAGCAGATGGCAGGGACAGGACAACACGAAATTGACCAAAACGGGGACACGACAATAAAACATGGCGCACTGTTAATGCCTGACCACAAGGGCACTGCGGGGCTGGGTCACCAGAGAGCAGGTAGCGGTGGCTAAACCGGCAATGCCCAATCCGCAACCTGGTCAGAAGGACCTCCTCTCGCCGAGATGGTCGGGAGGAGGTTGTCCAAGCAGTTGGGAGCGGTTTTACTGCCCGGAGCTTGTTTCCTTGGAGGGATGACCAAGCATCCCACCACAACGACACAAGCCTCTTAAATACATCCCCACGAACGTCAGATGACGGGACACAATGGGAGGCTGGCCGAGGCAGGAGACTGCAGCCTTGGCTGCAGTATCCGCAGCCTCATTCCCAGGCACTCCTACATGTCCGGGAACCCACAGAAAGCTGACAGGAGAACCATTATCAGCGAAAGAATGGAGGGACTGCTGTATCTGTTGAATCAAGGGATGGACCAGATAGGGAGCTCCAAGGCTCTGAAGAGCACTGAGTGAGTCAGAGCAGAGTACGTACGATGAATGGCGGTGGCGGCGGGCATACTGAGCGGCCTGATGGAGAGCAAAAAGCTCGGCCGTAAAGCTCGAACATTGGTCGAGGAGCCAGTATTTAAAGGTGGCGGCCCCGACGACAAAGGCACAGCCGACACCATCGTCAGTTTTGGACCCATCGGTGTAAATAAAGGTGTGACCGGCAAGTCGAGCACGAAGTTCGACAAACCGTGAGCAATACACTGCAGCCGGAGTACCCTCCTTCGGGAGTGAGCTGAGGTCGAGATAAATATGAACCGGAGCCTGGAGCCAAGGTGGTGACGGGCTCTCACCCTCTCTGAAGGTGGTAGGGAGGGCAAAATCCAATTGTCGAAGCAGGCGACGGAAGCGGACTCCGGGAGAAGGCAGGACAGACACATACAACCCGTACTGACGGTCGAGAGAATCGGCGAAGAAGGTCTGGTAAGAGGGGTGGTCGGGCATAGACAACAGCTGGCAGGCATACCGACACAGCAGTACGTCGCGCTGGTAGGTCAATGGTAATTCGGTAGCTTCAGCATAAAGACTCTCGACAGGACTAGTGTAGAAGGCTCCGGTCGCAAGACGTATCGCCCGATGGTGGACGGAGTTGAGCCGGCATAAGAGGGATGGCCGAACGGACGAGTAGACAAAGCTCCCATAATCCAGCTTCGATCGGACTATGGACCGATACAAGCGAAGCAGGACAGTGCGATCCGCTCCTCAAGATGAACCGTTAAGAACTCTGAGGACATTAAGGGAACGTGTACAACGGGCCGCCAAATAAGAGACATGTGGAGACCAACACAGTTTCCTGTCCAACGTGAGCCCTAGAAACTTAGTTGTTTCCACGAATGGGAGAACAATGGGACCGAGATGTAAGGATGGCGGAAGGAACGCTTTATATCGCCAAAAGTTGATACAAACCGTCTTCTCTTCAGAGAACCGGAAGCCATTTGCCACGCTCCATGAGTAGAGGCTGTCTAGACAACGCTGAATGCAGCGCTCCAGGAGGCATGTTCTCTGGGCACTGCAGTAGATCGCGAAGTCATCGACAAAGAGAGAGCCTGAGACATTAGGTGGAATGCAATCCATAATTGGATTGATCGCGATGGCAAAAAGGGCTACGTTCAAGACGGAGCCCTGAGGCACTCCGTTCTCCTGGAGGAAGACGTCGGACAATACAGAACCCACACGTACCCTAAACTTTCGATCCGTTAAAAAGGAATCAATAAAAAGGGGCAGGCGACTGCGTAGGCCCCACCTGTGCATAGTGCGGAGGATACCTCCTCTCCAACAGGTATCATAAGCCTTCTCCAAGTCGAAGAACATGGCTACCGTTTGGCGCCTTTGCAAAAAGTTGTTCATGATGAATGTCGACAAGGTCACAAGGTGGTCAACAGCGGAGCGGCGGCGACGAAAGCCGCATTGGACATTAGTAAGTAGCCGTCGAGATTCAAGAATCCAGACTAACCGAGCGTTAACCATGCGCTCCATCACCTTACAGACACAGCTTGTAAGAGAAATGGGGCGGTAACTAGAAGGAAGGTGTCTATCCTTCCCGGGTTTGGGTATAGGAACAACAACGGCGTCACGCCAACGCTTAGGGACCTGACCTTTGGTCCAGACGCGATTGTAGGTAGGAAGAAGGAAGCTTTTGCCCGCCGGAGAAAGGTGTGCCAGCATCTGAACGTGAATGGCATCTGGCCCCGGAGCAGAGGACCGGGACAGTGCAAGTGCACGTTCGAGTTCCCGCATAGTAATGGGGGCATTATAAGTTTCCAGATTCAGCGAGTGGAAGGAAGGTCGCCGAGCCTCTTCTGCCTCTTTCCTGGGAAGGAAGGCAGGGTGGTAATGGGCGGAGCTCGAAACCTCCGCGAAAAAGCGGCCAAAGGCGTTGGAGACATCCACAGGATCAACAAGGACCTCATTACCTGAGGTCAGGCCAGGTACCGAGGAGTGGGCCTTAATGCCCGACAGCCGGCGCAGGCCACCCCAAACGATAGAAGAGGGAGTAAAACTCTTAAAGGAGCTGGTGGAAGAGGCCCAACAAGCTTTTTTGCTGTCTTTGATGACTCGACGGCATTGCGCTCAGAGTCGTTTGTATTCAATACAATTCGCGAACGTAGGATGGCGGCGAAAAGTGCGTAAAGCACGTCGTTGAGCACGGATAGCGTCCCTACAAGCCTCGTTCCACCAGGGGACAGAAACGCGATGTGAAGAAGAGGTAGTACGAGGAATGGAACATTCGGCAGCATTGATGATAACAGCCGTGAGGTACTCGACCTGACTGTCACAACTGAGAAAATCGTGGTCCAAAAAGGTCGCCAGGGAGGAGTAAAGTCCCCAGTCAGCTTTCGGTATGCTCCAGCGTGAAGGACGTGGGGATGGGGTGTTGTGCAGGAGACGAACGACACAGGGGAAGTGGTCGCTCGAATAGGTGTCAGAAAGGACATACCACTCGAACCGACGGGCAAGAGTGGTAGAACAGATCGAGAGGTCCAAGTGGGAGTAGGTATGAGCAGAGTCCGAGAGGAAATTCGGGGCGCCGGTATTGAGGCAGACAAGATTGAGATGGTTGAAGACATCCGCCAAGAGTGAGCCTCTTTGACAGGATGCAGGAGAGCCCCAAAGGGGATGATGGGCATTGAAGTCGCCAAACAATAAAAACGGCGGGGGAAGCTGAACGATCAGGTGCATCATGTCAGCCCGACTAACAGCAGATGACGGTGGAGTGTAGATGGTACAAACTGAAAAAGTAAAAGCAGAAAGAGTAATACGGACAGCTATTGCTTGGAGTGGGGTGGTCAATGGGATGGGATGGTAATAGACATCGTCCCGAACAAGCAACATAACCCCACCATGAGCTGGGATACCGTCCACAGGGGTGAGGTCATACCGCTCCGAGGTATAGTGGGTAAAGGCAATACGGTCAGTCAGGCGCAACTTGGTTTCCTGGAGACCAAGGACGAGCTGACAGTGCAGGCGGAGGAGCAGTTGTAATTCCTTCCGATTAGATCGAATACCTCTTATGTTCCAATGTAACAAGGCCATCGCTAGTCAAAAAGTTGGGGGAACGAGACGGGGGAAGAGCTGGTCACCTCGACGGCCGCGGAGGGCCAGGTTGCGAGGGAATAACGCTACAACCGGCGGGAGGCGGATCCGGTTCCATCGAGTCGTCGCCACCTGCGGCCGCTGTCCCTGGTTGTGTAGGAGGGGCAGCATCATTTGCCGACGAGAGGCCAGCTGAGCACCCGGCAGCAGAGCGTCCCGGCGAAACTGAGGACGGCCGGGCGCAGAGACTCACGGATGGAACGTCAGACGAAACGCGCCAGGGTGGAGAGGGGGATAGAGACTTCTTCGTGGAGGCCTTCTTGGAAGGCCGAGGAGGCACAGGGATGGTGGGCTGGACCCGAAGGAGGTCCTCATGCACGGGGTCCGTTTTGGAACGCCGGACCTCGGAAGCTGGGGTCCGGAACGTTTCCCCGATGGACGCCTGAGAAGAGGATCGCTTCTCAGGTGGCGGGGGGAGAGGAGGAGGAGGAGGAAGGGTGGCCCCTGGGGCAGAGGGGGCGGGGGCCACGGGGGAGGAGGATTTGGAAGGGAGGGATTTGGGAGGCGGAGGCAGAGCCCCCTGATGGGCGGAGGAGGTGGAGGGGGGACGGGATAGGGGTGAGGATACCGCGGAAGGAGTGGACACAACTGAGGCAAACGAAGTGGTCAACGGCACGGGATGGAGGCGGTCATACTTCTTCCTGGCCTCAGAATAAGAGAGACGATCCAAAGTTTTGAGTTCTTGTATCTTCTTCTCCTTCTGATATGCGGGGCAGTCTGAGGATCTAGGCGAGTGGATGCCAGGACAATTAATGCACCGAGGTGGTGGGGTGCATGTATGTTCCTCACGAAGAGGACGTCCACAATCGCCACAAAGGGGCTCAGCCTCACACCGTGACGACATGTGCCCAAAGCGCAAACACCGAAAACAGCGCATAGGAGGCGGGACGTAAGGTCGCACGTCGCACCGGTAGCACATCACCTTTACCTTCTCCGGGAGAACGTCCCCCTCGAAGGCGAGGATAAAGGCCCCGGTGTCGATATGATGGTCTTTGGGGCCGCGCTGGACTCGCCGGACGAAATGCACGCCTCGGCGCTCCAGGTTGGCCCTGAGCTCCTCATCAGATTGTAGCAGGAGGTCACGATGAAAAATAACCCCCTGCGTCCTATTTAGTGCCAGATGCGGGACAATGGACACTGGGATGTCCCCTAGTCAGTCGCACGCCTGGAGCGCCGCCGACTGTGTGGCGGAGGTGGTCTTGATAAGAACGGACCCCGAGCGCATCTTGCTGAGAGCCTCGATTTCCCCGAAGATGTCCTCAATGTGCTGAACAAAGAACATGGGCTTGGAGGTGGCGAACGTCCCCCCATCGGTTCGAGAACAGACCAAATAGCGGGGGAAGTACTTTGCCCCAAGCCGGCGGGCCTGTCCCTCCTCCCAGGGAGTGGCCAAGGGGGAAAGGGCAGGAGAACCAGAACTAGAAATGGTACCTTTTCTTTTGAAAGACTCGGCCGCAGAGCGACCTGATACGTGTTGACGTTTCATCTGCGAAACGTCCGCCCCGATACCACCCACTCCGACCAGGGGCTCTCCCCACGGGCGCCACCCAGCCTCACCAAGGGCCACCTGGCAGGATGACCGTTGCCGGGAGTCCTGATGCCCCAAGGAGACGGGCATCTACTCCTTGGCCGACGTGAGGAGGGTGCAGCTCAGGTATCGGCAGTACGATCCCTGTGTTGTCAGGGGGCTACAACCTAGAGGGTACATGACGACCCCACCACAACGGGCTGGCTACCGTGCTGGATTTCTGGTGCCATGGAAAGTCCATCATGATCGCTGGTGCAGATGGGGACGCACTATGGGCGTAACTTGTACAACCCATCAGGCGTTTAGGCCCAATATGAGGAATAGTGGGTATGGTGAAAACGCCGGTGCAATGCTGAGTGCCAAGGTCTTAGTGCACTTAGGACCAGTGGTACACCATGTAAGGTGTCCTTCCCCAAAAGGCTCGTATTTCTGTAGAATTTTGAAAAATGGAGGTCAAACCCCAAGGGGGACCATCACATGGAAGGCCGAAATGGTTGAAACTCCTTTTAGTCGGCTCTTACGACAGGCAGGAATACCTCGGGCCTATTCTTACCCCGGACCCGCAGGGGGATTGAGTGAACTGAAGGAGGAGGTTGGGCTGTCATTACATTAACCCAAGTTGTGGTATGGTACATTTCTTGAGAGGCCATGACCCTTACCCTACACACCTGCATCGCTCTGGCCTTAGCCAACGTGATATATGTGAACGTGGGCAACATGGATCCCCAAACACATATCACTCAAATGTGGCACACAGAGGTTGCTCCACTGAACAATTTGAGGCAGGGAACCTGGGGTTGGAGAAGCCAGCTTAAGGAGATAAAAGGAATAAAATCACATTACTGTGTACTTTTTTATTTACGTTAGTTACAGTTAACTGCAAATTCCATCTTCGACACAATGAAGGTACCATTTGTACTGTATCTTAGAAAATGTGCTGAAACTGATAGTCATCAACCTCAATGCAAGCATGACATCAGCGAACAAGATTCTGTTGCACCCTCACAAATATCTTTGGTATGTTCTGAATCACATCACAGGCAGCCACAATTCTGGTAACTAATTTCATATGTTTATCCACTAGGGTCTCATACACAAGTAAATTTAGATATCCCCATAGGAAATAAAGAAGAGGATTCAGGTCAGGTGACTTTGCAGGCCATGGAATAGAACCTCCCTTTCCACTCCAGTGACCAGGAAATACAGTGCTGAAATGGTTACGGACATCCACACTGAAATGAGGTGGTGCAACATCATCTTTTATCCATGTCCTCTTACAAACAGCCAAGAGTACATTCTCCAACTCAGATGGAGCTCTTTGCACAAACCTCAAGTACAGGTGGCCATTCAGATGGACAGGTAGAAGATATGGCCAAATGAGATTGTCACCTACAATGCCGGCCTAGATATTCACAGCAAAATGTTCTCGATAGTGTGATGGCTTTCCTCATCCCACACATGGCTATCCCTGCTGTTCAAAATACCATCTTCATTAAATGAGGCTTCGTCAGTAAACAGTACAATTTAGAGGAAATCTGGTCAATGAATCCATTATCGAAGCAACCACTGACACAATGCGACTCTTGGTGCAACGTCAGTCACAAGCACTGCATGGACTTTTTGTGGGTGATGCGGGTGTAATTGTTGTTCGTGGAGTACTCACTACAGGCTAGTATGTACAGCACCCACTTCACATGCAATGCGATAAGTACTTCCAGTGGGGTCTGCTGCAATGTGTTCCAGCACCACCTCTTCAAAATCAGGCAATGGTCTTGCTGCGGTGGAAACACTTGTTCCCATCAGGTTACCAAAGTTAAGCACTGTTGGGCATACCTGGCACTGGGACGGGTCACCATCCATGCCGCCGTGCGCTGTTGCCATTTTTTGGGGTGCACACAGCCTCGTGATGCCAATCGAGGAATTACTCGACCGAATAGTGGCAGCACCGGTCAAAGGAAACCATCATAACGACCGGGAGAGTGGTGTCCTGACCACATGCCCCTCCTATCCACATCCTTAACTGAGGAGGACAAGGTGGTTGGATGGTTCCGATGGGCCACTTGTGGACTGAAGATGGAGTACTAGTGCTCTTCAAAATCAGGTGTGCGAGCAGTCTTCACGTTACCAGGTCCCTCGTTTCTTTCTTACAACGAACCAGTCTCCCGCATTCACCGGTTGAGAGAAATGAACACTCGTGATGATGGATGATGCCTGTTAGGAAATCATTCCCTATATAGCCTTTCCGCAGCAACAGCAATGTAACACACTTCCCTGTACACTAGGTACATGTCAGTGAGTTCTGCAGAACTGTACCGGTACTGCTCCATTGTATTGTATTTTACTTCTCTGAATAGCACTGAGTAATGAGGGGTCTGTCGCTGATTCACAGCATGTTCTCTCGTGGGACAAAGCAAATACAATGTAACAGGGCCACCTTATGGACAAGTAAAGTAAACAAAACCTGCATTATGACTTCCTAGTTATCAGGCTTTTCATCCCCTTGCTCCCTTGCAGGAAAAAAAAGAATGTACATGTAAATGAACAGCTCAGTACATGTAAACTTATATGCATGTTAATTGTATATGGAAGACAGTACTGCTAGACAAAGCAATTGACAAGTTTACTTCCATATTTCCTTAAGATGGCTTCTCCAGCCTCAGGTAACAATACTACAAGTAATACATACATGGAATTTAGAAATAAGTTATTAATAGAAATAAACAAATGATATTTCCTCTTTGTACAAGTAAAACAAGTAATTATTTAGCTCTTTGCATCATTATTTTCAATCATGTAAGTGTGTAACTTTTGATATAAGATGCAAACTGTAAAACATGTGAACTTTATAAAATTGTGCATAATCATACATATGCAGTATACTAAGATGTAAGTACACAAATACAGGTGGTCAACAGATAATAAGCACCCTTCAGGGAGACGAGGCTCGAGGTCACCTCCCGAGGCACCTCTCCTGCTTATGTCACGGTTAAGTGGAGGAAGCAATTGTAGTAGCAAATAGTACTGTCTACCTTACACACAAACCACGTAGAGTTAATGTCACAATAAACATACATATAGTAGTAGCTATAGTAGAATAAAATACGCTAATTCAGGTGGCACAGGCTCAAAGTTGTTACTGAAGCCCTCCCAGTCGAAATAGCTTGATAAAGGCACCAATTTTGCTATCAATCTTTCCTTTCATGTACCGTTTTCTTCTTAAGAATAAAGTCAAATTTGTTTTTTTCCCATTCCATTCCCAAGTTGTACTTCATGGATCTTTTGTTTTTTTCCTTTTTTAATTAACAATTGAATTATACAAAAGCAAGGAAAGTACTAAAACTCTGAAAATTGTCTTTTGTAGTAGTGAATGATCCACTATTATTACTAAGGTGATGGGTCACTCTGCAATGTTAATAAATAAATAAATAATAAAGATATTTTTGTGCAGATGAAAAGCGTTTCTATTTGTTTAATCGGTAACACAGCAGACAAATTTCCACAACCACCTAGCTACATCTGTAACATGTGTGGCACGGTTACTTCTCATTGTATTAGACATTAAGATTTCTTCTGTGCTGCATACATAGTCAATAGTTATACAGCGAAATCGCCACAAAGGGCAAGTCGACACACACTATTTCTGACAGGCACTTCAAAGTTTTGAGTAACTGTCACCTAGATGATGCTCACATACTGGAACCAAATATTGCTTCTATTACAGGTCAGATCTACCCACCAATAGTGATGTCAACCACCACAAGGACGCTTTAGAAATATTTTTTACTTTTGTCAACAAGATTGCAAATGAAAGATTGTTCTGCCAGTCACAGATAAATGGTGATGCATGACCACACTCAACTAGTTCCTACAATTTCACTTACGTGTATCCAGTAAAAGTTGTGCACATCCAGCAAAAGTTGTGATTTTCAGTGAATTATTCTTGAGTAGGGCATGCAGTTTCTTCAGCAGTAGGAGTCTTATCACAAGTGACATTGTATTCTGTGGATTCATGCAAATCCCCCCACCCAGCCGAGCCCTCCCTTTACCTTTTTAAAGGGATAATTTGTTTTCATGAAGCCTGGAAATATCTAGCATTCAATGCAGAAGGAAAAACTTATCTACATGTGGACATTTAGAATGATCTGTATGCAATATAAAGGGAGAAAAGCTGGAGACTATCAATACATGTGATAGCGTGTGCTCTGTGTACTGGTAAACAAGTAATACACAAAAGTTTTGTAGAACAGTAGTAATTTGGTGCCTGCAATTAACAGCATACCTTTAAGCCCACATTTCCCCCACTGTAATAATGTTTCCAAAAGATTAGAAATATTCTCTCTACATCCCAGAGTGAAAGAACTCCCACTGATAGTTAGACTATATCAAATATTCAAATAATTTCCCACTCTATATGGCACACTATACAAGTTTAATTACAACATCTTCATGAAACTGTACATTTTAGCCCAGCAGAGCTCAGAAAAAGTGATGAAAAAGTTTTTGAATAGAAACTTGGAGAAAAGTTAATGGTGAACAATGATGTAATTTCAGCACAGAATTCATGAATATACCCAGCAGGATTGGGTGGGGTGGGGGGGGGGGGGGGGGGTGCAGGAGTGGGGAAGGGAGGAGACATCGGGGTAGCTGTCTCCCTAAAGAACACTGCAAGACAGACAATCAGTTCAATATCAATTTGAAGAGAGCTGGAATGTCTAGCAAATGTGCCTAGAACCATTTGTCATGAAACTTTAAAACTATTTTGGTATTCACCATGAAAATGAATTGCTCCCCCTCCCTGTCTTAAATCATTTGTATGCTCATCCTGAAATTTATTATTTATTATTGCAAAGAGCTAGAGGGAGGATAAACTTAATAACAAAATTTACAAATATATTTAAATGATTAAGCCGGAGCAACTGAAGTCTAGTGAAGAAATTTCCAAAGTTGCAAATTTTGTGTTCAATTGCTGTGGGAATATAATAAGTAAAATAAACATTTAGCTAATTACTACAAATATTAGCTTATATTAATAATTCAATATAAGAGGCACATTTCCTTTATGCATTTTTGCTGCACTTGTGCAAGAGAGCAAAATTTAAATACTAAAGCAAAAATAAAAATATCTAATCACAACATAATTCAAGTAAAACAGAAGTACCATAGGAATCCATAATATTCATCAGATAGAAGGCAATTCTCAGAGGAGTTGGGTCGTTTTGGGAGAAGAGACCAAACTGCGAGGCCATCGGTCTCATCGGTTTAGGGAAGGACGGGGAAGGAAGTCAGCCGTGCCCTTTCAAAGGAACCATCCCGGCATTTGCCTGCAGCGATTTAGGGAAATGACGGAAAACCTAAATCGGGATGGCCGGACGCGGGATTGAACCATCGTCCTCCCGAATGCAAGTCCAGTGTGCTAACCACTGAATTCTCAGAAGACCTGCAGCTTTTGGGAATATTAAAAATTTTACTACAAACATGCAGTATTGTTGTTTTAATTCTATTATTGCTACAAATTGTTGCATGATTGTTCCTAGCTCTTGAAACACTTACCAATAATAGGCTATGAATAAAAGGGATGGTACATAAAGTGCCAAAATTAGTTTCTTCCAGTCCTTCAGCCACCAAGCCGCTAAACCCAATATTGCTGGACCCAAGGAATCAAATGCATTGATGACTATACCAGCCACAGCTCTGCGTTTTGGTCCCATGAGCTCCATACCTACATTTGAAAATAAAGATCAAAATATATTTACATTGTCATATCAGATTTGAAGTGCCAATTAGAAATATTGAACAAAAATGAGTTGTTATTTTCATCCATAATAAACTTCACTGGGGAATATAAGAACTGAGAAAGAGTGATTAATATACCCAAGCCTATCTGCAGGTTTTTATTGATCTTCTAGCATTAGAACAGTTGGTCTGTTGAGGTTTTGAAAGGTCATTTTTTAATGCTCACTGCAAGCACTTTTTGTGATGCTGAAAACCTTAGCATAGCTCGAGAACTTACCATTCAGTATTGTACAATATGAAATTCTGGAATTAAACTCAACAAACTACACCAGCCTTTTTCATTATAATGTAACTATGTCTAGCTAAATCTCCAATGGAAATAACAATTTGTTTGTGAATTTTAGCAGTTATGTGGTACAAAGCAGCCAAATCACCACAAGGATTTTTTATTAACAAGAGGAAGCAAGCAACATGTAAGCTGAAGGCCACTGCATCAGTGTCCCGAGTTACCCGCACTCACATCAAATGACAAGGACTCGAATATCGCACAAAAAACAGTGAACAAGGCAAATTGCAAGATAAATAGTCAATCATGGGTAAATACATCTGCTAATAAGTATACTAATGTGTTAAAACTCTTACACCACAATGTTCAATCTCTAGAAAATAAGTTATTTCAAGTTTGAATTAATAAATCGTGAACACTGGTTAGACAAAGACCAGATTATGTCAACTGTGATTCCGGGTTACAAGCTTGCCAGTTATTATTGTAGAAGCAATAGTAAATGTGGTGGAGCAGCTATTTTTGTAAAAGATTATTTAAAATTTACTGCAGTAGAAAATTATCAAAGCTTGGCAAGAGATAAAGCCATTGAGCTGTGTGTTGTTGATTTGACAGATGTTTATATTTTGGTTGTCATACTATATAGGTCTGGGGACTGGGAAATTTTCATTAAAAATTTTGAAAGGCTGCTAAATTTTATAAAGTGTGAGAGAAAGAAAGTGGTTATTTGTGGAGATGTAAATGTAGATTTTTTACAAGATTCGAATCATAGAAATGAAAAGTTAAATACAGTCAATAGTTTTGGTTTTAAACACACAGTCAATTCCCCAACTATAATTACTGCTGATAGTAAAACTGCAGTTGGCCAAGTTTTTATAAGACTATGTGACCTAAATTTTAGCACTAACGTTATAAATATGGGTTACAGTGACCATGAAGCTCAGCTCCTGTCTATTGAACAGCAATAAGACACTAAGTGTGGACCAAAAGCTAAAATAGTTGAAAAAAGAGACTTCAGTGATGACAACATTAGAGTGTTTAATTTTATGCTGTCAAGGGAAACATGGGGCTATGCCTTTAGTAAAACTGAAGTAAATAGCATGTTCGACGGTTTCCACAATGTATATTTTCACTACTTTCATATAGCGTTTCTAATGAAAAAAAGGAGGATTAAGATAGTAAAAAATAAATGTTGGGTAACAAAAGGCATTATAACTTCCAGTAGAAAGAAAAAAATTCTTCGCCATCTTATTAAGCACAGAAATACTACTCCAGAATTCAGAAATTATGTGAAAAAATACAACCAAATATTCAGCAAGGTAATAAAAGAAGCCAAAAAAACGAAAAATGATGAGTACATCTCAAATGCAAACAATAAAATGAAAGCTGTATGGAAGGTTATTAGAGCAGAAACTGGTACAGAACAGTCAACTTCACAAAATATCTCTCTTCAGATTGAAAATAACAGACACTCAGATCCAAAAGAGGTAGCTGAAAAGTTTAACATGTACTTTACTAATATAGCAAAGCAGTTAATCGAAAATCAGTATGACGATGGACCTACATGCCTACCAAATTATTTAAATGCTAGTGTTAAGTCTATGTTCCTTCAAACAATCACGGAAACAGAGGTGAAACAAATAATAAGGTCACTCAAAAACAAATATTCATGTGGACTGGATGGTGTGCCAGACTATGTCTTTAAAAAGTCATCTGATAATGTATTAAAACTTCTAATATATATATTAAACAACTCCTTATGAACTGGAATCTTTCCGAATAGCCTAAAAACAGCTAAAGTAACTCCACTGTTCCAAAAAGGGGACTCTGAAAATGTAAATAATTATCATCCAGTATCCCAACTCAGTGTTTTCTCCAAAATATTTGAGAACATTTTCTGCAATAGACTACTAATTCATTACTCTCAGAAAATCAACATGGATTCAGTAAATCAAAGTCTACAACAGCAGCAATGTATGAGTACATAGAAGCTGTGCTTAAAGCACTCAATGACAGAAAAGATGCTACTGGTATCTTTGTGGAACTTTCAAAAGCTTTCGACATAATTGACCATGACTTCCTCATTCACAAATTAGATCAAAAAGGTGTCCGAGGAATCCCAAATCAGTGGATAAGATCTTACCTAGAAAACAGGCAGCAAGTGGTGGTTTTAAGGCATGATGACATTTCAGTACAAGGAAATATTATCACAACAACACATGTCTCCAGTAAATCAACAATAAGTGCCGCAAGGTTCTGTCCTAGGACCTCTATTGTTCCTCCTTTGCATTGATGATATAAATGACTTTTTTAAATTGGGAAAACTAATCTTATTTGCTGGTGACACCAGGATATTAATAACAGCTGCTGACTAAATCTCATTGGAAGTAGCAATAGATATTGTAATGTCCCAAATTACTAGCTGGTTTCAAAAAAATAAAATAATAATAAATAAAGAAAAAACTGTCTTTATGAATATCCACTCTTCTCCACATGTGCAAAACTTTGTTACAGTACCATTCCTTGAATATACGTTACTGAACTCTGTTACTGACACTAAGGTTCTAGGCCTATGGGTTCAAGATAATGTAAAATGGGACTGTCATATAAAAGAACTTGAGAAAAAAACTTTCAAAAGATTGTTATGCTCTGCGTGTGTTAAATAAAAGTGCAAGCTAGTCAACAGTTATTCAGGTGTATTATGCACACTTCCATGCACTACTTCGATATGGGCTAATCTTCTGGGGAAATTCAGCTACCAGCATAAAGATCTTTAGCATGCAGAAAAGAGCAATCAGGGCTATCTGCAACCTAAGAAAACTGGAAACATGTAGACCACATTTCATCCAGATGAAAATAATGAGCCTACTGAGCCTTTACATATATGAGTGTATCCTGTTCGCAAATGAGTATCTTTTAAACCAAACTGGACATCTTCAACAAAATAAGTATATACACAGTCACAACACAAGAAACACAAATAATAACCACATGTCACATTGTAGAACAGCACTGTACCAAAAACATGTATCACAGATAACAGTTCAGCTATATAACAGCCTACCCAGTGATTTAAAATTGCAGCAACATAAAAATAGCCTTGTAAACAATGATTATGTAATAATGGTTAAATTCAAGTTGCTATATTTGTCACTTGTAATTTATGATTGTCATCTGTAATTAATTTTGTCATTCATTCTCTCTCTCTCTCTCTCTCTCTCTCTCTCTCTCTCTCTCTGTGTGTGTGTGTGTGTGTGTGTGTGTGTGTGTGTGTGTGTGTGTGTGTGTGTGTGTGCGCGTTTCTGCCCCTTTCGCAATTTTGACTTGTCCTATATTCAATGTACTGTTTAAATATGTAATGAATCAAATGGACCAATAAATAAATGAATGAATGAACTGAAATTACTATGAAGCTATAATTCCTATAACTTTCAGAATAATCCCATTCTGTTTTCATGTTCTTATATTTTATGCATGGACTGGGCATAAACCTCTTACAGGTTCAAAACAACATATAGTTGGTTATTTCAAGGTTTAATGATATTGAATTGGTTTCAAGCAATTCTATAATAATATATTAAATGTATAAAACAACTGATGTACTGAAACACCACTGATGGCTCACTATGCACAAATACACAAATAACTTCCTCACTAACTCCTCAGAAGTACAAACTGTGACTTGGTAAATATATTAATTGTAATAAGATAGTTAAGAAGTCACTTGCAAATTAAGTGTTCTAAATTTTTTGTGAATACTGGAGAAAGTGAAATCACATTAAATTTGATGTGTGTTCCTATTCCCTTTCTTGCATTATGGCGAAAATTCATCATTTCAACCAACTGTAAAATGTTTTGATTTTAAAGGTTTAATGATGGATATTACTTCTTCTGGTGAAATGAGTGTCACCCCATACCACTGAGGTTTTTTTGGATTTGATGGTCTAAGATTTATGAGGGTATTATTTACTGAATCTGGCACAGTGTATCAACAACATAAGAATATTGCCACACTCCATATCTCTGTTACCAATAAGTTATTTATTCTTAATGTCACCTTCTGCTCATCCTGCCTGGTTCTACTAGTTGCCCCTACACTATATCCTACATTATATTTATTTATTGCTTGATGTGACTATCTTTTTGTAACATTTCCTGAGCTGTCTGTATAACTTTCAATATTTTGCAGTATTGCCTGTAACGAGCACATCAGCTCCTGGTTGATAGATACATAATCTAAAACATTGCAGTTTCCTCAGAAATGTGTGAATGCAAGTCCCATATAACTAAGACTGAACTTTTCCCATACATCTAGTCACAATGAATAAAGGTAAATTCTTCCACGTAAGGTGAATATATTGTATGTTCCTGTGGAGAACAGTGTCCCCAATATCTGTTAATGTTCAGAAAATGTGACAACCGTGTAAAAATTTGCATTTGATAGAATATTACAGTGATGTTATTGGTGGCAAATATGGGATAGACATTATATAATTCAGACATATAAAATAAATATGTATATTTATCATTAATGTCTACTACGATGTAAACATTCCTCCAGTTCATAAATTTGAGCTGTCTCCTAAAATACTCAGTTTTTGGCTTGTCAACTATCCTCCTAATATTATAGGATTTACATCCTGCTCAGTATGAAGGTTCACTATATAGAGACTGTACGTCATGGTGAGATACGTAATGTACAGTATCAAAGTAAATGGCCCATTGTATTTATTTTTTAATGCTGACTTCTTGCTCATAGGACATTCCGAATTTTATACATTTCAGGAAAGGAATTTACATGATCAACATTAAAGAAAAAACTTAAAAATTTAGATGCATTAATAGGTTGAAGAATAGGCTGTCTATTCAGATACAAGTTTGAAATTTTGCAAATAATCCTACATGCTGGATGCTTCAATGGGTATTATTTTTTAGTAATGCAGCAGTGTGGTATTTGATAGTAAAGAGGGAAGGCTAATGATAGTGAGAGGTTTTTATTTTTACATGCTTCCAATTTAAAGCAATTTTTTTAATCATGATGGGCGAGTTGAAAAAATATTAAATTTTAGGCTCAATGCTCATTGTTAATAATCATCATACTGAAGTTAATTTCATTATATGTATACATTAGACATTTGACTTATTTAACAGAAAAGTGTCACATTATAGCTAAGTAGTGCTTCATTTAGAAGTACATACCAAGTATAAAAATAGATGAAAAGTTTCCACCCATAACAAACATGGCTAGGAACTCAAGAACCAAGTATGTCATATAATTATTTGCATATGCTCTTGCAAAACCCAAGATACTTGTAAGGCCCATACCATACATGAAGACTTTCTTTCGGCCAAATCTGTAAAGAAGAAATTTATTATCTGTTAGAAAATTGGCAATTTTTCAAAAAATTCAGTATTTCGAGAGCATTGTCTGGGAACTTGTACCTGTCTGAGATGTAACCAAATACTGGTAGGCCCAACAGATAGCCAAAATTATTGACGGTGCCAACCATTCCAAGTTTCCACAATTCTTCATCACATGTTATATCCCACTGGGAAAAAAATATAATAAAATTAGTTGGCACAGCTGTTATACAATAAGAAACAGTGTTACTTATTTAATTTGAAGACATGTTTTCAATCAGATTAAAGATGATTTTCTACAGTCAGTTTGCAATTCAGTTATAAATTTATATAAGAGTTACAAAAATTCATGTATCCTGAGAAAACTCCTGCCTCTTCCGATGTACCTTGTGGCAATTGTTTATCTTTTGCTGGTGGCTAAACATTCAGATATGTCCAATGGAAATAGTAACAGGTAATGGTTATCTACATATTGTTAAATGGAGGCCTACTTATAATCATCACTGTTGCTTCTCGCAGTAATAACATAATGTAAGCATATTGTGTACCCTCAAAAGTTTCCAAAATTAAGATTCTAAACCGCCAGGAATGAGTGTGTGTCTACATACTAACTCTGATTCGAAATACAGAATGTATCTGCTGGATCTTGCAACTGAGTTTAAATTAGCAGTGGCATTTTTTAACATGAACTGTCTACATAATTCACATTTGAGCAGTTTAAGGTAATTGTTGCTTGGAAACTATGTTCAGATAATGTTTTCATATCATAATTGCACATACTACAACACACAAATACAGTGTAAACCACTGTAAAAGTGTAGCAGAGGAAATATCTTTTTTGTGCCATATGTTAAGGTTTCTTTCTGTTTCATGCCATTATGGACTGCAGGAAGAATGACTGCTTGATGGGATCTGCATGAACCCCATAGGATAGAAACATGGGGCACTGAATACATTTCTGCCTTATAATCAATCTTGTAAGTAGGTTCTTGTAAGATACACAGCATTTTTTTTTTAGTATCTGTCATGAGCACATTCTTTCATGACACAATCAAGTCTGTAAATGCTCCCCAAACATTGTTATTCCAAAATATTTGCACAGCACAATTGACATTAACTCTATCTCACTAATCCAATAGTCAAAGGGTATCATCTGTTTATATTCCATGAAGGATACACTTTACACTCGTCTACACTGAAAACTAGTTGCAAAGCTTAGCTCCAGGCTGGTATTTTGTAAAAACCTAAATTTTCACCAGATGGCAGATCCTCACAGATAACTGCATCATCTGCCAAAAGCCTGAGACTGAAACTAATATTAATGTGCAAAGTCATCTATATTAATATGCAAAGTCATTAATGTATAACAAGAACAGCAGCGGTACTGCTACAGTCTCTTGGGTCTCGCCAGACATTACCTCAGTGTCTGCTGACAACTTTCAGTCACATGTCATGTCAATAGCACATGTTCAGTATCACATGATCAATGTTCTCAATATCCAAACTGATACCCATGTACAGATTATTTTATTTAATGTACATAATACTGTTTTTAATCTGTATATGTTATTGGATTCTACTACAAATAGATGGGAATGATGTATGATGGTAGTTCTGTGGAACAATCCCACTTTCTGTTTTGTAGATGGGTTTAATCTATCCCCTTTCCCAGTGAAACAGAGCATGTCTCTGCTCAAGAGACCTGTGCTAAATTATGCTCAAGAGCAGAACTAATTTACTCACAGATTCTGTACAGGTAGTCAGTCAGTCCCTGAGGTCCTGCTGAGTTTTAGTGGTTTAAGCTACTTTCTAACACCACCAGTACTCCAGAGTGAAATTTTCACTCTGCAGCTGAGTGTGCGCCGATACGAAACTTCCTGGCAGATTAAAACTGTGTGCCGAACCGAGACTCGAACTCCGTCCCGAGTCTTGGTCCGGCACACAGTTTTAATCTGCCAGGAAGCTTCACCACCAGTACTGATTACAGTCAGCCATCTCTGGAGCACTACGGTTACTGAATGATGCAACATTACTCGATTTTCTTTCACGAATAAGCATTTGAACACGGAATTCTACATTTTGGTTTTTGTTTCGTTATTTTCTACCAAGTATTAATTTACGTCTTTTTCCCCTCTCATATTATCACCTGTTTAGTTAGAGGAATATCCACAGAGCAAATCTCTATTTAGATAAATTTCCTAATTACTATTTGATTTACTGTAAGAGGTGAGTGTTATATTAAATTTAATTACTGGACTACAACTGTGACACCAGAAGTATGTTTTTGTTACCTCACTCTGGATGGACGTTTCAAATCCTTCATACACCCATTCATCACACCGCTCCGTGGTGTTGGTGAAGAGCGAGGTAGGGCACGTGCTGTTGAAGATGTCAGCTGCCACAGAACTGTTGCGAATGTAACGTCGGCAGTGTGCAGGCTTCAGCAGGTCTCCACGGGTGTCTACTGGCACTGCGTTCTGCAACCAGTGGGGACTGAAATCTGCCCCCACAGGGCTGCCATCGCAGTCAGGAACGTAACACCTGCAGACGTGTAAACCACTGACTGCATCATCGTACATTAAAATTTTGACTTTTGCTGAAAGCAGAACTCATTTTGATGAAATATAACAGGAAAAAGCTACTTTTTGTATACAGCTATATGTCTACATTAGCAACTAATCACACTGAATTATTAATACATACGTTTTATTGGTCATATTGGCATTGCACACCTTACACACTAGGCTACCTGTGGAGTTCACGAGGAGTCTGACTGGGATGTCCTCTTTACGTTTACTTCCCTGCGATCTTAAGCTACGTGCCGTCAAATTCGTTGTGAACAGTTTCTAAATTTCTTTTCTACTGAAGAGAAAGCCTGCTCAGGTAGGATTAGTAGAACAGAGAGAGAAGGTCTAATGAAGATCAGCACGTACGTGACAGGTTAGTTTCTCAAATGGGAGAGTCTCGCATATATGCTGATCAGTGTCCAGTGGCAGACGCTACAGGAGAGGCATTGCACATCATTGAGAGGTTTACCATTGAAACTGCTAGAGCGAATCCTCCATGTAGAGTGAAGAAACGGGCAACTTCCTCCCACATACATCTCGTAGGATGACGACGACAGACATATCGGAGAAATCAGAAGTCAGTTGGAGGTTTACCAACAGTAAACACACTATCTGATCAGAAGTATCCTAACACCTGTATGTAATGCATAATTGACCCTTAGATGTCACGAGATGTGGACTCACCAGTATAAGAGCAGGTGGGGAGTATCGTGTAGTCGGAAGAGAAGCAGGAACATCAGAAGGGGTCGACCAGGATAGCGCATTGACTGCTCAGTGAACGTCACCTGAGTAACAAATTCGTTAGGGGCATTTCAAGCCTTCTGAAGCAGCCAATGCCGACAACCACAGCTAAACCGAGGCCTCTTATACTGACTGACAGGGACCGCTGAGGGCGGCTGTCAAAAATCACATACATTCAGAGGAAAGAATTACTCATGAGTTCCACAGTGCTACCAGCGTTCCAGTTATTACACTGACTGTACAAAGCGAGTTAAAAGAATGGGGTTTAATTGTCGAGCAGAACCTCATAAGCCACACATTTCTTACGGCAATGCTAAGCAACACTTGAGGTAATGTAAAGACTGGATGACTGGAAACGGGTGATATGGCGCGACGAATCAACACTACACTTCGTGGAAATCCGATGGGAGTGTTTGAGTTTGGCGGATGCCTAGAGAATGTTCCGTGCCATCATGTGTAGTGCCAATTGTGAAGAACAGATGGGATGGTGTAATGGTATGGGGATGATTTTCGTTGTTAAGGTGTGATCCCCTTGTTGTGCTTAACAAAACACTAAGTGCAGAAGGGTACGAACACGTTTTACAGCCTTATGTAGTGCATACAGCAAATGATAACGCACCCTATCATAAAGCAGATCTGTGAGGCAATGATTTGTGGACAATAACATTCCTGAAATGGACTGACATGCCCAGAGTGCCGACCTGAACCCAATGGAACACCTTTGAAATGAGTTCAATCATCGACCTCAGCGTCCAACATCATTACCTTCTCTGGTTTCAGCTCTTGTGGAAAAATGGTCTGCCATGTCTGCACTGCCATTCAAACACCTCATGAAACTGGGATTTAGATGTTTTTAAAGTATAGGAAAACAACTGTTTTCTTAAAATGGTGCATTTCTCAGTTAGTTATAATGGAAGCGTGGAATAATCCCATCGGACGATACTGTGGAGCTTTGTTGTGTGTATCAAAGTGGTGACTATTTAAAGGCCTGTCTTTTTATTCCAATGAAATGAAGACACGGAACTGGAATCTACGAGGAATATGGAGCACAATGATGACACAAAATGTTGCTGAGGTCAACATCAGGAAGTCTCACTGAAACATCCTCGCCATGCAAGCGCGCACATACCTGAGGACTAGGGAAAGGAAGATACGTAGTGTAGTCAGGAATTTTACTTTAAAGAAAGTGATTTAAAAGTCCATATTACCCAGGTTTTTAACAGGGTCGGAAGTGGAAAGTTTTTATGGCTACTTGCAGGTCATTATTCGTCTTCAAAAATATTAAAAATACTCCAAACCCCCCCTGGTCTAGAATCTCCCGACAGACTATCGTATGGGCACCCTCGTCCATCATGACATTCAAGACATAGGTATTCCACATGTAACGTAACTGCATTTACTCAATATTATTAAACATAGACAATGTTAATACTGGTCTTCTGTGACACTGGGCCTTTATCCCAGGCATGTTTCAGTGCTCGTCGCTTCGTCTCCTTCTGCAGGAGACATCTACAGAGGTCATAACGTCTGATTAGCTCATTTTCAAATGTAACCTAGGTTTAGCTTGTCGAAACAAGCCTTAGGACAAAAATTAACTAACTCCGCATTTTCAGTCTAGCTGTGAAGTGGTGAGCACTTTAACTTGCCGTGGACCACGGCCTGTACCCATAAATCAGTGTTGTCAAGGATATTAATGCCGGCCTCACAGTCTGCATAGTATGATCAATACTGATCTTGTAAACAACTTTTATATGTGTGATCAGGCTATAGGAATATTCCCAGAATGAGAATTTTTCCCTCTGCAGCGGAGTGTGCGCTGATATGAAACTTCCTGGCAGATTAAAACTGTGTGCCCGACCGAGACTCGAACTCGGGACCTTTGCCTTTCGCGGTCAAGTGCTCTACCAACTGAGCTACCGAAGCACGACTCACGCCCGGTACTCACAGCTTTACTTCTGCCAGTACCTCGTCTCCTACCTTCCAAACTTTACAGAAGCTCTCCTGCGAACCTTGCAGAACTAGCACTCCTGAAAGAAAGGATATTGCGGAGACATGGCTTAGCCACAGCCTGGGGGATGTTGCCAGAATTATAGGCCTAATCATGAAGGACATGGAAGAGAGGCAGTGCGGAACACAAGTTGGTAGCATACAGCATACACGCATTGTTGTTCCATCTGCACATAGAGTTGCCCGGCTCCGCAGCTATGTCACGAACGCATGCCTGTTCTGTGACGCTTGATTCCCAGGCAGCAGTTAAAATAGCGGAAGGAATTTTCATCGTCAGTATTTTCTCGGCAGGCGAAGATTTGCGTTGGTCAAGAGGAGTAGGCCATGCGCTGGCGCCGTGTTTCACCCCGTCCATTCTCTCTTCACCACACAACTCAAACATCACATCACACGACTCCGAATACACATGTTACAGCCGCCTACACTCAACAGATAGGCCTACACTTAAAGACAAGAATCTACTAAGCAAAGGTGCGATTGATCGCGCAGGAAAAAACTCTTCCTGATTGGGCGGCTGAAGTTAACCCTCGGAGTGTCCCAGCCAACAATGCCAAACAATAAGAAGTAAAGTGAAGAGGAGAAATTTGGAAAATAGATTAAAGATCAGAGAGAAGAAATAAAAGTTTGAAGGTCTGTCGATAATTGTGTCACACTATCAGAGACAGCAAAGGGCTCTGTCAGTGCAACGTAGACGAATAAAATCAGGCGATGCTGAGGGAAATGAGAAAATGAAAGTAGCATACATTAGATGACAAGACAATGGAAGCTCTTGAAACGTGATGCTACAAAAGAATGCTGAAGATTCGATGGGTACATCTGATAAGAGGTGAAAAGGGAAGGACTAGATCAGACACATCTACATCCACATCTACATTTATACTCCGCAAGCCACCCAACGGTGTGTGGCGGAGGGCACTTTACGTGCCACGGTCATTACCTCCCTTTTCTGTTCCAGTCAGGTGTGGTTCGCGGGAAGAACGACTGTCTGAAAGCCTCCGTACGCGCTCGAATCTCTCTAATTTTACATTCGTGATCTCCTCGGGAGGTATAAGTAGGGGGAAGCAATATATTCGATACCTCATCCAGAAACGCACCCTCTTGAAACCTGACGAGCAAGCTACACCGCGATGCAGAGCGCCTCTCTTGAAGAGTCTGCCACTTGAGTTTATTAAACATCTCCGTAACGCTATCACGGTTACCAAATAGCCCTGTGACGAAACGCGCGGCTCTTCTTTGGATCTTCTCTATCTCCTCCGTCAACCCGATCTGGTACGGATCCCACACTGATGAGCAATACTCGAGTATAGGTCGAACGAGTGTTTTGTAAGCCACCTCCTTTGTTGATGGACTACATTTTCTAAGGACTCTCCCAATGAATCTCAACCTGGCACCCGCCTTACCAACAATTAATTTTATATGATCATTCCACTTCAAATCGTTCCGCATGGATACTCCCAGATATTTTACAGAAGTAACTGCTACCAGTGTTTGTTCCGCTATCATATAATCATACAATAAAGGATCCTTCTTCCTATCCGGAGGCATCAAGAAATAGTGAACATGGTAATAGGGAAAAGAGTGGGAGCTAAAAATTTTAGACTTAGATCAGGGTCTGGATACAGTAAGCAGGTTCAAATGGATGTAGGTTGCAGTAAGACTCGTAGATGATATATTACCTTGGAGAGCTGTATCAAAACTGTCTCTTTACTGGAGAACAGCAATAACAGCTCGTACAAAGACATAAAAGCATTTATCGTTTCCGCTCCCCCATCTGTGATCAGAAGGGGAAGGAACTTTAATCCTTGGTATAATATGAAGTCTCTGCTACTTACCACTTCACAAACATGAGTATTAAAAATGATTCAATCGTTTCCAAGTTGTTACATGTACAAATTTGACTGGTACATGGACACAACCGTAAACTCACCATGCTGCATTTCGCACTCAACAAATGTTCCATGAGTGGCCCTCTGGTCACATAAAACGAGGTGGTGCACTGGTTAGCACACTGAACTCGCATTCGGGAGGACGATGGTTCAAACCCGCGTCCAGCCATCCAGATTTAGGTTTTCCGTGATTTCCCTAAATCGCTCCATGCAAATGACAGGATGTTTGCTTTTAAAGGGCGCGGCCGATTTCCTCGCCCATCCTTGAAATAATTCGATCTTGTGCCCCGTCTCTAATGACCTCTATGTCGACGAGACGTTAAACCCAATTTTTCCTTTCTTCCTTACCTCTGGTCACACGACACATATCCAAGCGATAGTCAAGTTACGTAGCAACATCCTGTCAATGGTGATGACAGCATCACTGATACGTTCTCTGATCCGGGCGAAGTGGCCATGCGGTCCTAGGCGCTACGGTCTGGAGCCGCGCGACCACTACGGTCGCAGGTTCGAATCCTGCCTCGGGCATGGATGTGTGTGATGTCCTTAAGTTAGTTAGGTTTAAGTAGTTCTAAGTTCTGGGGGACTGATGACCTCAGCAGTTGAGTCCCATAGTGCTCAGAGCCATCTGAACCATTTTTTTTCTTCTGAACACACACTGCGCTTCTGTACAGAAACAATTCGTATACAGTATTTCAACACACAACAATTCTTTTCTTGATTTGTCGTCATTCTGGCAAGGCACCGCATTCATAACGCTAACTGGTGAACACAATGCGAACTCATTGAGAATACGGTTTTGTTCACGTGTCAGTCATATATATGAATCATTTATAGAAGCCCTGTATAATAAAAGTGCATACAGATCTAGATATCAATGTTCTTGAATTGACCAAAAAGCCAAATTATGGTCGCCGGAGCTATTTGAATACACAAGTAATTTCTTGTAGCATCGACGAGAGCACACTGTTTCACTACACTTCATTTCATTTCACAGGTAATTTCTTGCAGCATCGACGACAGCACACTGTTTCACTACACTTCGTTTCACAACAGTTTGAGTATCGGGCACAAAAAGGACAGTGATTTAAATTATTGTAACGCCAGTTCAAATTAAAGCACCAGAAACTGTAGAAGTACTTTATGGAATGTGCACTGCAATAGCAGTAGAATCCTGTGTTGACTCTCGTGGAAAATTTATTCAAACACAGTCTGATTAAAGTTACTTGACAGTTGACACTTCACATGTTGGAGGTGCTTCCTCCAATCAGAGGCGTTCAGCGTCGCTCCTGAACTGTTCGTCGTCGTCAAACTGCCACAGCAAATGGTCAATTAACTTCCAATTACGTGCCTGGTTTTCTTTCTTTCTTTTTTTTTTTTCTCCTCTTCCTTGTTGCGTCTGGATCCCGAATCTTGAGACCGGCCCTTTTACCTCGCATTTTATCACACACACACACACACACACACACACACACAAAATACGCACATTTCGTCCACACCACTAGCCAAAGACTACTGGATTCTTCCGCACAAGACACACGATTCGCCTTCAAATATTCAATCGTCATTGCAGAGATCGGCCTACAGTAGGTAAACTTCATACGACATAGCGTAAAACCTAATTTTTTGAAGGCAGAAAATTATCGTTGCAACTGGTTCTCTAGATAAATAAATATATTAGCAGAATGCGAAGGTCTTCCGTAGCGTGGTGGTGACGTCACAGTTCACGATGCCGGATGCCGCGGTGTTCGAATAACGCCAGGCGATAACATTTTTTCTTTTTTTTTTTTAAATCTTTACGAAAATGGCTTATTATATTCAGTTAGGTAGTTTTAATCTATGTTTTACTTTTAATCTTTTGTTACACCATTTTCGTCATCTTGACTTTTTTTTATTTGCTCTTATTTTTCTTCCCATCATTTTTTTCCTATGGAATCTGCTTGTGTCGCCTGTAACCTGTACACAACTTCCAACGAGGACAGCTCATCGGTCGGTATCGCGTAGCTAAAGCGAGAAGTTAAAATTCGCTTTTAGCACCGAAACTAAACTTTTTGTGTCTTGACTTTGCTCTTACAGGCCAGCTGTGAGCAAAGCGAGCATCTGCCGCAGGTTGCTGACCGCCGCTTTCTTGGATACATTGCACATCAAGAGGTTGTGGTTACGTTAGGACACAATTGTAAAGGCAGGGCTCTCAAACGCGTTGTCCGCCGCAGTTCAGTTTAAAAAATGGTTCAAATGGCTCTGAGCACTATGGGACTTAACTGCTGTGGTGATCAGTCCCCTAGAACTTAGAACTACTTAAACCTAACCAACCTAAGGACATCACAAACACTCATGCCCGAGGCAGGATTCGAACCTGCGACCGCCCGCATCTCGTGGTCGTGCGGTAGCGTTCTCGCTTCCCACGCCCGGGTTCGATTCCCAGCGTGGTCAGGGATTTTCTCTGCCTCGTGATGGCTGGGTGTTGTGTGCTGTCCTTAGGTTAGTTAGGTTTAAGTAGTTCTAAGTTCTAGGGGACTGATGACCATAGATGTTAAGTCCCATAGTGCTCAGAGCCATTTGAACCATTTTTTTTTAACCTGCGACCGCAGCGGTCACGCGGTTCCAGAGTGTAGCGCCTAGAGCCGCTCGGCCACTTCGGCCGGCCGCGGTTCAGTCATTGGTCTTCTAAAATCAGCTGTGGACAGAGCATCTTGCGTTTGCGCCTTACCTGACGGCAGCAGCTTCAAACATTGTTTCGTGTTAAATGGACAGCATTTCAGCACTTGGGGAGTGACCCGCCGTGCTTAACCAAGTGGTAGCTGAAGAAGCAACACTGTAGGGCTATGTAACAGACCTCAACTATCAAGTAATTTTAAACACACTATACAAATAAGTGGAGTAAATACCATCTGCTGCTTACTGTCTTCATTTGCACGAGAACCGTTCTAATCTTATCCCAATTGTTTAAGTCATAGGAGACTAGATGACGAAGGGCATAAACATTGCTGCCGTAGTATTAACAATGTTCTAAATATATTAGGTCCGCAGCTCGTTGTCTCGCTTCCCGAGCACGGGGTCCCAGGTTCGATTCCCGGCGGGGTCCGGGATTTTCACCTGTACTGAAATGACTGGCTGTTTTGTCGTCTTCTTCTTCTTCTTCTTCTTCTTCTTCTTCTTCATCATCATCAGATCATCATCATCATCATATCATCATCAGATCATCATCATCATCATATCATCATCAGATCATCATCATCATATCATCATCAGATCATCATCATCATCATCAGATCATCATCATCATCATCAGATCATCATCATCATCAGATCATCATCATCATCATATCATCATCATCATCAGATCATCATCATCATATCATCATCATCATCAGATCATCATCAGATCATCATCAGATCATCATCAGATCATCATCATCATCATCAGATCATCATCTCCTGAAATATAGGTTTCATGGCAAGCGTAACAGCATTTGATATAGTAATTTTGTGCGAGAAAGTGTCTACTTTACCCACCTCTTTTGCCTTGAAGTATTCAGACCATTCAGTGGAACACAGGCTGTGTATTGGTTCAGCATCTGTAGACAGCTTGTGAAAATAAATTGCCCAAACAGCTCTCTTCATACCATGTAAATTATTTCCGTTACTTCTAATAGCCATACCATAATATCGTGTAATCTGATCAGTTTGTTTATCAGTCAGTCGACGTCTTATACTTAGACCATCAGATAACTTGGTACTTCCCAACTGCTGTTTGAGTCTATGTAGTTTCATGCCCATCCTCTTTTGCACATGATTAACACACTCTAGTTTTGTAATTGACAAATCACCATAGGGTTTACTCTCCACCACTGCCTTATACGATCGTGAGCCTCCATCCCCAAGAAAACTCATGTAGCGAACAGCACAGTCATGCTGGGAACGTTGGAACATTTTCACTGCAGAAGCAACCTCCATCCCTCCACTAGTTCCTTCATAGTTTCTCTGACAATTCATTTCATGCTTAGTTTGCTTTCCAGTACTCTTGCCTGCTTGCATACAACCCTGACAGTACATGGTCAACACATCAACATCCAACACTTTCCCATTGTCGATGGTGATAATAGATTCACACGAATTCTTTGACTGGAAACCTCCTTTTTGCTAGCATCCATCGAATGATATTGCTATGTCAGAACTACCATTTTTTGCTACAGCCTGCTCTGCTGCTGTAGTCATTGACTCCATAACACACACCTTGACACTACTTCTTACTATGGAGTTGTATTTGATAGATTTTGTAGGGGGACTAGGGAGGTTCAACAAGCCACAAAGAACCTTACCAGCGTAATGGCCTTTTCCTATGCAACTAAGTTCATAGAAGTATCTTCGATTAGTGTCAAAAAGTCCATTTTTACACTTACTTCTGAAGTCTTGAAAGTCTTTTCGCTTTTTACAGTTCAAACACATTACTTGTAAAGTGCACACCAGACCATTGCATTGAGATAGATTTTCAGAAATTTCAATTTCCCCTCCACATATACGACAGCACATTGTTTCAGACAAAGCTGAAATAAGTATATGGAGATTAACAATGATATTGCACTTTGTTTCACTGTCTCAAGCTGCGTTGTATTTTACATCATTACCCAGCAGTTTTTACTTGGAAGCACTCGGAGGAGTAGAAGAACTGTCACTATTTACAACCAAATTATCACGCCCTCCGGCGCTAACCACTTTTTACTGCTGCTATATTTGTTCTGTAGTATCTGTTTCCTTTGTTTCGTATTTTTTAAGCACTCCTTTTGGTTTAGTCTTGACGAAAACTATCACAGGAAACACGGAAACTAAAACGTGGCTAGTGGATAACTGTTGTTGTCAAACACAAACAAATGTACAGTTCAAAGAGTTTACTGCGAAGTACCACCAGTGTAGGCAACTTATGAAACGGCAGATCTCTACAAAACAAAAGAAACCACAGCCTTCTAGACTATATAGTTCCAGAGAAAATTGCCAATATGCGAAATGATGAAAAACAAAATTCTCGGAAATGTCATTGATGATTATTTTCAAATATTTATTTAAAATAGTAAATAATCGAATATTTCAATAAAACCTACACCAAATTAAGCATAAACATCCATATTTTCATAATTTGCATGAAAGTAAAAATGTCAAATTTTGTCATTTTGGGCGGCACGACTCCTCTTAAGCCGCGTCCACACCAGGCGCACCGAGCCGCGCGGTGCAGTATGACCCACACGAGGGCAGAACACACAATGGAGTAGTGTTCGTAGGTGCACAGCTACGTATGTTCCAATGTGCGTGCGCACGCAACAGTAAAAATAGAGAACGAAAAACGCCGTCCAAACATAGTGCGCACGAACCACCCATTTCCTTTGATGCACCGACACAGCGTGGAATTGCTCGTTGTTCCGCAGTTTAACATCCACACTGGACGTGCTGTGCAGCGCAGTTTAAGTCTGGCGCAGCGTGGGGCAGGCGACGACCAGGCAAGGTTTCGCTACCGTGTTCATTCAAATACTGGGAGAGTAGGAAACGCGATGAATGTATTTGAATTCAATCTCCATATTCTCCATATAGAGACTAAAAGGGACACTACAACTGCATTGTTGTGTCATGTTTCAAGAAATTTCGATCTTTTACCTAAGATATATTTAGATTTCACACTCCGCTAGAATAAAACCTATTAACACACCCACTGTGATTCCTCGCTTATCTTCTGCCACAGTCATAGGTGTCCGCAAGTGGGCCAAGGAAAGGCACTTGCCGTACATTCCCCCCTCCCCCTAGAATCTGGAGTACAGACTTATTATTCATTACAGAATTCTCACACACTTCTAAAAGTGTAAAAGTGAGTGGACAACCATCAGTTATCTGGGATATAATGTTTCTTGTGTCACCTACAAAATTTAGTTCTTGATCCATGACACGTCTCAAAAGAGACCAAATAATTTACATAAGAAACTGCAATTTTAGAATCTTCCCCCCCCCCCTCTTTCCCTTGACCAATGGCTGAGGACGCCACTGACCCTCCCCCCCCCCCCCCCTCTTTCCCTTGACCAATGACTGCGGACGCCACTGACCACATAGCTATACACTGAGGCTTCAGAAGTCATTGTCACAGCGGTATGCGTATCGGTCTACACAGATGGCGATAGTATCGCTTACACGAGGTTTAAAGGGTAGTGCATTGTAGGAGGTGTCATTTATGTTCATGTGATTGATGTGAAAACGTTTCCGAACTGATTACGGCCGCACGTTGGGAATTCACAGACTTTGAAAACGGAATCGTAGTTGGTGCTAGACATATGAGACATTCCATTGGGGAAATCGTTTGGGAATTCAATATTCCCAAATCCCCAGGTCAAGAATGTGCTAAGAAGACCACATTTTAGGCATTATCTTTCATCACGGACAATGCAATGGCCGGTTGCCTTCACTTAAGGACCGAGAGCAGCGGCGTTTGTCTAGAGTTGTCAGTGCTAACAGACGAGGAACAGTGCGTGAAATAACCACAGAAATTAATGTGCAACGTACGACGACCGTTAATGGGCTATGGCAGCAGACCTTTGCTAGCCGCACGACATCGTCTGCAGTGGCTCTCCTGGGCTCGGTTGGACCCTAGACGACTGGAAAACAGTGGCCCAGTCAGACGAGTCCCGATTTCAGATGGTAAGAACTGGTGGCAGGGTTCGAGTGTTGCGCAGACCCCATGAGGCCATGGGCTCAAGCTGCCAACAAGGCACTGTGCAAGCTCCATAACGGTGTAGGCTGTGTTTACATGGAATCTATTGGATCCTCTGGTCCAACTGAACCGATCACCGACTGGAAATTATAATATTCGGCTACTTTGAGACCATTTACAGCTATTCAACCGTGGAAGTTTTATGGATGACAATGCTCTATGTCACCGAGCCACAATTCGCGATTGGTTTGAAGAACATTCTGTACAGATCGAGCGAATGATTTGGCCATCCAGATCGAACACTAGGGGACATAATCGAGAGGTCACTTCGTGCACATGATCCTGCACCGGAAACACTTTCGCAATTAAGGACGGCCATAGAGGCAGCGCGTCCCAATATTTCTGCAGGGAGCTTCCAACTACTTGTTGAGTTCATACCACGTCGAGTTGCTGCACTCCGCCAGGTCGAACACGATATTAGGATGCCCTCTGTGATCTCAGTGTAGAACAGTTCTACCAGTGTTCTTCAGGAACACAGCTGAAAGCGTTCTACGTGGCACGACGCCATCGAATTGTGTACGTGGTTCCGCGAGGTAAATGCGGAAACCTCAAGTTTGGTGACTTGTTACCAAATGCGTCCAAACAGGACCACCGTGATGTTAGTCTGTTCTTGGCTGTCGAACTAAAACACCGCTAGACATCAATCAGAGAATGGAGAATGTGTATCTTGTTGGACTAGGATGTACAGCCGGAAGTTACGGACTACTTCACGCTTACCGAATGGGTATCTTCAGCCTGGTGCGCCGGTGGGATGAATGCATCAATGCTCGTGGCGATTCTGTCTGACTGGCATACTCATCCTGTACTGTATAGCCTTCGAACGGAAACATTTTGATCGCCCGTTAAACTAATGGTCAAAACTAGAAAAAAAAAACGTGTTTAGATGCAAGAACTTCCTGGGATATTGTCCATTGTACACAACGGCGTTCCACTGCAGCAACTCCGGCTCCAATGACACCTCGTCGGCAGAACGTTAAATCCCGAACATCTGTTCTTGAAAGACTAAACTTTTTAATAGTAACAAAAGGTGGTCCTACACGTTATTAAGTACGACATTCCTTCATATCTTAGAGTAGGTCCTACACTATCGTTGTGATAGAAGTTCTTCCGTCCACGTAAGTACAGAAAAGTAATGCTGAATAAATTATGAATAAGTATCCATTACGCACGGACACACAAATCCCATTGTCTTGTTATGTTCGGTTCCACAGCTCCATGTTACAGCTATAATCTCTGTCAACGGTAGAACTACTACATGTAGCTCACAAAAAAGAAAGCGTGCTACTTCGCTTCTACATCTTTCTACATCTCTACAGTTGCGAGGATATCCTGTTTTCTGCTGTATTTATGGGACGGCCGCTAAATACGTTTGCTCAGAATGGGGGACGGGGAGAGGGAAAAAATCTCACTAAGTCTCATTTAAAGGGGGCGGAATGCAAATCTCATGTAAACTTTTTAATTCAGAGAATATAAATTATGATAACAGATAACATTTTGTTGTATATAAATAATCACGTGTGTATACCCGGGATTCCCCGATTTGAAACAAGTGCCGCACAGATCTTAGATTTCATTCCGGGAGTCCTCTACTGCGCCGGTCGAAATCACTGCGTTTCCGTCAGTCCATTGTGATATTCCGTAACGCATATAAAGTCGATGTTATTGTGTTCAACACGGAATTGTATCAAAACTTTTAGAATGCGCATGTTAAGGGGCATACCGACAAGTCCAAACACGTGCGAGCAAGAAGTTAATCGTTTGTGGAAGAAAGCGACAAGAATTTTCTGTATGATCATATAAATCGAAAGACTGAAAAGCTACTTAATCACACGGTTCAAACATAGGTAAAAACAGTGTTTGTTGTTTTTCCATCTGCAGTGTAAGTAAAGGTTCAATGACATTTACTGTATGTAATATACCAATAAAAGGTTAGTGTTTTAGGAATCCGTCAAAATGTTAATACTATTTTGAAGGAGCCTTTTTGTCCCTCTGTCTCTGCCCGACCGACTGAGTACTATTCCCGGTTGGCATATTTAAAATATTGTTTTCAATTACGTGTTAGAAACAATGTATATAAGTAAAACATGTTTTTTATAAAAGCGTTTTAATCAATGTTTAACACTTTTTTCATTTTACGTGCTTTCACGCAACTACGGGGGTAAATCCCAAATGAGTGGGGAGGGGGGGAGGTGTCCCATCACATCTCAGAAAGGCGGAGGGTGGTCCAGATTTTAAAGAAAACCGCCACACGATATTGGTGGACGTCCTCTAAGAAGTTCCTGTTCTTCATTCTATCCCATCCTGTGAGTTGGAGAGGTATGCGACACTGAATCAGCAGTTACATACGAGAACCGAGTGTAAATCCTTTTAAAAAAAATATTTGTGTTCAACTAAATTAGCAGTCTACTATAATGTTTGTGTATGGCTTGGAGCTTTAAGCAAATTTCAACTACATATAGTTTGTGGCTCGATCACCAGCCAGTCATAGGGCACTTTTTTATGCAGTTAATGTAACATTCACGTTGCACAACGATTTGTGTATGATAGAAAAACGTTGCTCTATGCTTTGGATTTTACATCAAAATAGTCCAGTTCGTAACTGTCTGAGATCAACAGGACCACACTTAATAAAGCACCGTGCTGTTCAGACAATACTCCGCTTAACTCTGTTATTCCAATTACACAACAATTCTGAAATATTTGTTTGTCGCGATTTTAATGCATAGTCAACCCATTATAATTACATACACATTTTTCATCATGTATCATTCGTCGCTGCATACGACCATACAACCATGCAACACAAGAACTACGCACGATATGACTTTTGCATGCCCTTCTTTGGCAGAAGTAGACGTTCACGTAATGCGAGTGTTACGATCTGCATTTAAAGCATCTAATCCTTGAATATTACTGTAAAACTGTCGTCAGACTGACTCGGTTGTAGTCTTGGTCGTGGGGAGGTACTGAATTGAAAGTGAAAGCTCTTAGAAATTTGTAAGAACAGCACTCAGAAATAAATTCCTAAGGGACCAAACCGCTGAGGTTATCGGTCCCTAGACTTACACACTACTTAAACTAATTTATGCTAAGAACACCACACACATCCATGCCTGAGGGAGGACTCGAACCTCCGGCGGGAGAGGCCGCGCAATGCGCGACGTGGCGCCTCTAACCATGCGGCCACTCCGAACAGCACGTCGACCATTTGGAATGACAAAGAGTCAACTGACATTTCATCACTTTTGTGTCAATAGACGTCAAAGTTTTATTACCTCATTATTCAGTTGTCTCTCAATCTACAGTAGTGATTTTTTGATATGGTGCTAGCCAATTTTTGTCACAATTAACTGTAAAGAATATTTACAAAAACATTGTTATAAAAGTGCAAATTGTTGTGTTAACCTTTCCTCTACGTGCTATTCAAGCATTTCAAGAATTTCAAGAATTTTCACGTGTCACTTACCTCTACGTTTGTTCTTTCAGTCAATTTATAAGAGCAAATTTTCTTTTTTTTTTCCTTTCTAAAATGAACAGTTTACACAATAAGTGTTTTCCACTTTTAAATCCTAATGCTTGTTCGTGTAATAAGATTTGATTAATGAAAACTAATAATTATACAAATATTCAATTTTATTTATGATTACTTACAAGAAAAAAATACAATAATAAAAAAAAAATAAGTTCCACGTTTCAAATGGAACTTTGTCATCCCAAACAATCAAAGAAAGTTATATCAGTTGGGACGAACACTGGCATGCTTATATCTTCTCCACGGACAGCAGGACGAGTACATTCTACTTGTAGCAGAAGTGAGACAGAAACTTGTCGCACTGAGTTATATCAGTTGGAACTCGCGTGCTTCAGTAGTGGGACTAGGCCGGTGTCGCCCCAAAGTAGGTCACCCCAGACCAGGACGTCACCCCAAAGTACCGTTATCCAAGGTGGAAGGCGTGATGTCACAGACACAGCCCCAAGATGGCGTCGCCCCAAAGTAGATCACCGCAGACCAGAACGTCGTCCCAAAGTAGGTCAACCCAAACAAGGACATGACCGCAAAGTAGGTCACACCAGATGACATCTGTGATGTCACTGATGGAACAAGTGCCACACACCCTGACACATCCCCCTGGCGGGAAGTTTGAATTTTGGCAGGATAGTGACACGCCCCCCCTCCCAGGCAGGAAGATCGAATTCCAAAAGGATAATGCATCACACCACAGTTATCTCTACTAACCTAAGAAAAGCGCCGGAAGATAGATCACTTGGGCTACCTCCACTAACCTAACAACTCTTCTTCCCTCCCCTCCCCCAGAAAATGGCGGGAAGTTTGAATTTTGTCAGATTTTCGTGAGTGCCACGCCCACCTGGAGTTGGAATGAATTTTCGCGAGTGCCACGCCCACCTGGACTTAGAAGGAAATAGTTAAAGTCTCCACCACGATCCTCAACCGACCGCCACATCACCTTACCAACCCATGTTGTCAGGCTAACTTACAGTAACGTGTACTAAAGTGTACTAACGTGGACTAACATGTACTAACGTCCACAGTGCATGACGTCATCCAAGATGGTGGGGGGGGGGGGGGGGGGGGGAATGGTATGAAAACGACTCTGCCTATGATGGACATGAGTTTTTGTTTTGCAAGCAATGTCTCCACCATGAAATCTAGACTCCAACCAACCTAGTGCACATTACTGCCACCAAAGGGTACTGTCATCCGTCCTGTGACCTAATCCCATGACCTAATCCCAGATGGTGGTCTGTAGGGGGAAAATAACGCAAAAATGACTCAGGCTGCGCTGGGCTGCTGGGGAGAGTAAGGAAGGAGTGCACTCTATTTTGGAACATTTTATTTAGGCATGGAGTACATTTATCACACTGACACAAAACACTCTCCCTGATGTGCTTGGGATCACAATACACAGTCTTCAGAAACGCAAGCAACTCCTAATGTACTGAAATAATTTCAGTACAGACACGCGGACTCTTCCTAAATAATGCAGTACACAGATGTGCAGACACGAAATGAACTCGTATACTGCCCAAATAACGCATAGCGCAGCCTACAGACCTGCTCGCAAAATAATACAACAGACACGCAGACAATGTATGTAGACACCACCTGCCGCCCCATGTCCACTAGGCCGCACAGGAGGATACTAACAGCTCCGCGAACTACCACGGCCATCAGCCGCAGACCACACACAGATGCACGCACGCATGAGGCGGCGACATCCCTTTCATATTTGTACCTGACAAGTTCCTCTCAGAATGCTTAATTACCTAGGCACCGTTGATGACGCGATCAGATGGGAGCGAAGACTTATTTATAGAGTGCAGATGCTCCAAGATGGGCCGTGCACATGGGTTTGTCGCTACACACCCTCTAACTGTGGTCCAGCGAAGACGCTGTAGAAATCTGTTCCATAATAGCACAAGCTGCTTTCTCCTTAGCGATTCTATGCGTGACGTGTGGCTGACGCATCGCCGCACGTAGCTTCTTACCATCGCAAGTGCATCTAGCAACGTTCTCAATGTTATACTGAAGCCACATTGCTATCTAAAAGAATAACCAAGTCGAACTCTAGTAAATTGCATATTGTCCCAGAAATACTTCACGTGCGCTTTTGTAGGAGTTTTTGTTTTGTCTCAGCTTGTATGCACGGAAATTCTTGCCCTAACAGAACCTGTTTACGAAAATAACGCAGAATAACATCGAATGCACTCTATCGTGATACCCCAGACCTGTTACCCTTCCTGCTTTCAATACACACAAATGTTCCACCACTATGTAGAGACTCCTATATCCCAGCACAAAGAATGTGAACGAATCAAGCATTATGATTGGCTCTTATCGAATTTACCTGCCGAATTACTGATGCCGTCGGTATCGAAGCACCAACCACCTCTTCCTCCTTTCTGAAGACTTTCAGTGGTACAATTATTTTGCACAGATCGCTAAATTGCATTAACATTTAAACCTGCAAAGTTGTTTATTGATCATCGAATACATGAGAGTCACAAGAATATTGGAAGCCAGGAGTATATTTACCAGTGTAACTACAATTAAATATTACGATTGCTGCTACAATCTGACACCGGTCGATGTACAGGTAGTATCTCCTCTCGACGGTTGTGCTTCTGGAATGAATCTCAATATCTATAGCACACAGAGTTTTCCACATAAAAAATCTCTCTCATACCCTCAGGGTTATGAATGTGCTGGATCTACACATCCCTCACGACAGGACACACAGTCATTCTCTCTAGTCATGCCACAACATAAGCCACAGTAACTTTACAATGCAATATATACACATTTTACATAAACAGTGAAGTTATCTTTCATATCTGTACAGCACCCGAAAAAATGATCATATACCTACACTCACACCGACTTTATGTCACGATGCTCGTCAGTCCTAGGGAAGCACCGACCACCTTTTCTTTCTTTCTACAGACATGAAATTCAGCGGCAATAAACTATTTTACACTGATCGCCATATTGCACCAACAACTAAACCTCGCAAAGTGCCATACATATTGTCAAACACGAAAAGACACAAACTCAATTACACTCTCCTCCCACTTAATCTACGTGTCCGGACGTAACGTGTGACTGGGAGGCGTAATACAGCACTGTACTTGACTGTATCCTGTCACCTCCACATTCGGAGAGCGTTTGCTCTGTTTTCTGTATGTCTGCGTACATGCATGCCTTGTGGAAGTCTTCCAGGACCTGCATTAGACCCGAGTTAGCATTTGAACGTGGATTCACTGCGCGTTATATCCGGAGCGATGTTGAGAGGCAGGTCTACAATATACCGTGCAAGGGATAGGGTTTTAAGGTGAATCTGCCATGCACAATGTAAAGCGGTGTTGGGATGCAGATCCACAATATACCACATCCGAGTTAGAGTTCGAGTGTGGATTTGCCACAGACTATATATCCGCACCTATGTTCAGAGGCGGATCCATCGCACGTCACATCTGCGATAGGGTTCACAGGTGGACCAACCACGCGTTATGTCTGGACACACATTCTATGCTCGAAGTTTGGACCACCAGCAGAGGGAACTGGGTCCTGGGAGCTGCCAGCGAGGCATGCATATACACAGACATACAGAAAACAGAGCAAATGCTCTCTGAATGTGGAGGTGACTGGATATAGTCGACTACACTGCTGTATTACGCCTCCCAATCACGCGTTATGTCCGGACACATACATTAACGTACATAAACTGTACTAACGTGCACTAACGTGACAATTTGTCTACAGAAATAAAAACACAAACAAATTTAAGATTGTAAATATATTTATTTATTCGGCGGTAATAGGTATAAATTGACTGAATATACCCCGAAATGCGGGAAAATTGAGGAAGTACTTGGGTATCTTCTAATCCGCGCCGAACAATTTGTACATGGGAACAAATATGCAGCAGCAAGAGGAATCCGGGGAAACGTTGACATCGAAACAAAGGGAATGAGTGAGACGGTCAATTTTTTCTCCATCGAGCCAACATTATACTGTATGTCTATTGAGGTACCAGTTATACACACAAGTTGACTACTGTATATGATGCTTTTCAAGAGGACAGAACCATTCACCTCTAAACTAACTTGCATCTGCATTAAAGGATAACAGAGAGTGGATGGGGTGATCGATTGAGATAGAGCTGTAAAGAGGTACGATTTAATGGTTGACTGTTGCATTCTAGAGAAGGAGAAGTTGATACAGGTCAATTTGTTTTTTCCAGTGCTCTGTACGGATGCATCAGTCGCATGATATGGCCTGTGTTCTACTTGTATACAGCCACGTGTTCTGTATGTGGTTTTAAGCACTGTCTACTTGCCATCGTTAATGGAAAAAATGTCGCTAATGAGAGGACTTCCATCTCATGTGTGATGAAACTTGACACATTCCTCTAGATGAAATTTAGTTTATGCGATCCCCCCCCCCCCCCCCCCTATCGCACCTTTGGCGTAAAATCGAGACTTCAGCGTTATAACTAAGCTGGTGATTGTGAGGCACTGCAATCCCCGTGTACACATTTGAACGACATACGTGTTGTTTACAGAGTTAGTGACACAATGACTTGTAATTTTGGCATGTCTGACACTGCTGCTATGCTTTTATCTGTTTCCTTGTAGAGAAATCAGTTCAAAAATGGCTCTGAGCACTATGGGACTTAACATCTGTGGTCATCAGTCCCCTAGAACTTAGAACTACGTAAACCTAACTAACCTAAGGACATCACAAACATCTATGCCCGAGGCAGGATTCGAACCTGCGACCATAGCAGTCGCGCGGTTCCGGACTGAAGCGCCTAGAACCTCTCGCCCACAGCAGCCGGCCTGGAGAAATCAGTAAGAAAGATGTATGTCCTGCGCTTGAAATATATTTCTTACACTGGAATATTAATAGCGCTACATTCCATATGACTAATAGGTTGGAAACGCAAGCGTTCTAAGATTATAGCCCGTTTTAAGTTGTAGCCTTAGGTGTACATGTGTTTATGCTCTCTCTTACCAATACCTTCTAGGTACCGATCCTAAACTCTAGAACAATACTTCAGAGTTGATACCTTTGTTGATTTACGTAAAAATGCGTGGAGCTACGTCTGTCTGGAGATCCATCACGTATAAAAATCGTCTGTTACTTGTTCTTCTTAACTGTCCGCTATTACATCACGACACTTTGAAGTCTGTTACTATATATCGATAAGAAGTGCTAACCTCCTCGACATGTGCGCATCTCGAGAAATCTTGTGCACTTGGATGGGTGAGGACTCGTAAAGCACTATTCACTCACGAGACTAAGTGTAGCGGTATACTTTTGATCGGTTGCAGATTAATTCACTAACGGTGCTGCAGGGCGGGTTGGTCAATGACTGTGTGAGGAGGGTCTTCCACTCTTTAATTTTACCCTAAGAGCGAGAATGCTCTGTGACTCCCATACGCAGAGAGATCGTAAATTAAAACACTATGCTGGATGTGATAGAAATATGTGGAGCGCTGCCTGGTATACTTTGATTATTTATGTGTTCGTGAATTAACACTGAATGGACATAGTGCACAGTCATCTATCCATGTTCGCAATGATACTTGCAGAGTGGAGAAATGGTGGTTTAGCTATGATACTGAAATTGGAGTAACATGCTGTCACGTCATTGGTCAGTGTTGAAGTTAGTGTAAAATTGCTAAAATTGTACATGCTATCAAGTGTGATGCTTATTATTAGAGTACATAGATGGTGTCTTTCCATTACTTCCGTACACTGGCATGCTCCTGGTTACCACATATGATTGTTTGAGTGGGGGAAAGAGTTTTGGTGGATGGGCAGCACCTTTTGCGGTGGATAGCACCGAAACACTGATCTTGTACATGAGTGTAATATGAGGAATCAGTCAAAAGGGAACGCAGAGCCATCAACTATTCCGTCAGTGTGAGAGATGAGTGTAAATGTAGAGCTCGTGAATCACTTTCAGACTGTAGTTTGGAAACCTACACCACTGGGATAAAACTCTTCCAGGTTGATTATGTTGTAACTGTCTTTTATTTAAATTAAGCCACTGTGTGGCGTGTTATGTTATCTGCCATAAGAAAATGATTTGCACCGTGCAACATGCAGTTTCCTGTGAAAGTTCGTGGATCAGAACTTCTTAATGTCAGTTTAGAACTTGGCACAGGCCTCGAAGTCGTGGCAGGAAAACGAAATCAGTGTAGAAAAGCGTGTTAGAAAACGGTGTTTCAAACAACTAAACAGGACCAGAGGGAGCGTCTCGTGCAATTTAGTACAGTATGTGGGATACGATCAAACGCCTAGAGTATATGTGATCAAACTTTAAAGTGGCCTCTGCAGTGTCTGTATATTTAATAGGATCGTGCCACACAGGAGGTGGTTTAAATGGTTCAAATGGCTCTGAGCACTATGGGACTTAACATCTGAGGTCATCATTCCCCTAGAACTTAGAACTACTGAAACCTAACTAACCTAAGGACATCACACACATCCATGCCCGAGGGAGGATTCGAACCTGCGATCGCAGCGGTTGCACGGTTCCAGACTGAAGCACCTAGAACTGCTCTGCCGACAGGCGGTAGTAGCAGCAGCAGTTGAAGGTGTGAATTCATAGAGGGACTGGGTATACCGTTAGGAATGTTGCACACTTCGCTATTCTCTGGAAGCATTCTGAAATCTCTTACTCTGCACTGGACCACACAGCTACTATGCGTCATCTCGTGAGCAATGGCGCCTAGGTGACTTCTATATCAGATGAAGTTAGTGTATTTTTCTCTTTTTGGGAGTAGCGAATAACAATGACAGCATGTTGGGGGTGATAGATTTGAATTGACGTGGATCTGTAGTACTTGTATTTAGTTTGGGAATGCACCACAATGTGCGCATGTCCATCGAAAGGTCAAAACATGCTCCTGTCGCACTAACTCAGGTCGCTCTCTTTCTACACGGGTTGCAGAAGGTGGTGGGTATGGTTTTTCTCCGACTACATGCGCGAAGCTGTATAAATGGGCGCAGCTGCAGGATGTCTAGGGACTGGCTAAAACCAGGTTGTAATTTTACTGTGGCAGGCAGGTTCGAGGAAGGTGACTCGTTAAGAGATATGAGAGAGCCAGAAACATGATTGAGTTGTGGTTGTAATCATTAAAGGAATTGCCGGCCGAAGTGGCCGTGCGGTTAAAGGCGCTGCAGCCTGGAACCGCAAGACCGCTACGGTCGTAGGTTCGAATCCTGCCTCGGGCATGGATGTTTGTGATGTCCTTAGGTTAGTTAGGTTTAACTAGTTCTAAGTTCTAGGGGACTGATGACCTCATATCTTAAGTCCCATAGTGCTCAGAGCCATTTAAACCATCAACTGTCCTATTATCGTCTATTAACTATCCACACTACGAGTGCTGAGAGAGCAGTGTCTCTGTCTCATAGATGAGGAAGTCGAAATTCGGACGTTGCACAGAATAGTAATATTTCTGTGGTCACCCATCAGATTACTGGAAACCAGTCCGTTTCTGATAGCGATGATAGCTAAGCAGTGTGCTTCAGATATGTGATGAAATAATATCTCCTGACAACTAGAAAAAAAATTGTGAGCTGGCTGTAACATCTATCTATTCGTATGTATTAGCCCGCATCTCGTGGTCGTGCGGTAGCGTTCTCGCTTCCCACGCCCGGGTTCCCGGGTTCGATTCCCGGCGGGGTCAGGGATTTTCTCTGCCTCGTGATGGCTGGGTGTTGTGTGCTGTCCTTAGGTTAGTTAGGTTTAAGTAGTCCTAAGTTCTAGGGGACTTATGACCACAGCAGTTGAGTCCCATAGTGCTCAGAGCCATTATTCGTATGTATTTGTTTAGGGCCTTGAACGAATGTCATGCGCGCTAAGCGGCCAAAAAAAGTGAAATCTCTGTTTTCGGAGTTACTAGACTGTGAGTCACGTCCGGCTGGTCCCGGCGGAGGTTCGAGTCCTCCCTCGGGCATGGGAGTGTGTGTTTGTCCTTAGGATAATTTAGGTTAAGTAGTGTGTAAGCCTACGGACTTATGACCTTAGCGGTTAAGTCCCATAAGATTTCACACACATTTTTGTGAGTCACGTCACACTCAGTCTAGCGATGAAGTTGACTTATATGTAACCCAAGTGCATAGTGGGGCGAAAATAATCCGCTCGAGACCTGAAAGCGTAGCAGTAATGTCTTTCCCAGGCTGTCTGATTTGGAGAGAAAAATGTTTTCTGTTCCAGCCTCAAATGAGATTTCAGTGCGGCATGGAACCATATCTCGGACGGATGAAACAGACTTGATCCGAAACGAGTCTGTTCATTGTAATTACGCTAACAGGGAATAATTTGGAGACAATTTCCTTCCTGTTAGATTTCTGATTTCTTTGTTGGTCAAGTTCACATATGTACTTTTTAACCAATAAAGAAAATGATATAAAAACAGCAATATGATTTTTCTTTACGAGACCAACCGTAATTATAAATATTGATAATTGCATAATTTTCTTGTGAGACTACAGACTGTTTCCAAATTTTCGTTATCGCATAAAGCAAGCTATTTTCTCGTATGGACCACAATGATGCGATTAGACACTACCTCCCCGTAATATCTGTATACAGCATAACTAAACTGATAGGAATGGAGTTCCATCAGCTGGTGAGAGTGCAACGTCTGTGTGCAGACGCACAGAGCTGCCCCTAAAATGGTCGCGACAGCGCGCCTCTTCCCTCCCCGCGAAGCCCCGTTCCACCATGGCCTGCACCCTTCAAGGGCAAGCCACGCCTGAGTGCGGTGGGCTCGAGCGAATACAAAGCTCAATTTGCAGAACGCTATAATCAACACCACACGACATTGCGTTCAGAAAAGTGGCGCCAAGAATCACTACCGTTTTTATTTTGCAGTTTTGCCAATATCGATTTGTAGTTGTGTCCGACTTAAGACTCGCACCCAGAGCCTCAGAAATAAATCGGGCCTTCCATTCTGAACATTGTCTGAAGCAGGGCTCTCGTGCAACAGTTTACTGGATAGCTGCCATTTCTTAAATCACGTCTTTACGCATTTTGCGACAAAAAAATTCCTTTACAGTGCTAATTTCTTTCTTTCTTCATCCAGTACTGACTTAATCACAGTAAACAGTAGTAACTGTCATTATACGTTTTAAGCCTCTAACAGGTGCTCACCAGCGTGTATTGTACTGCCAAAGTACTAGAGACACTGAAACTGGCATTTTGCAACTAAGTACCACTTTCGAATGGTTCAAATGGCTCTGAGCACTATGGGACTCAACTTCTCAGGTCATCAGTCCCCTAGAACTTAGAACTACTTAAACCTAACTAACCTAAGGACGTCACACACATCCATGCCTGAGGCAGGATTCGAACCTGCGACCGTAGCGGTCGCGCTGTTTCAGACTGTAGCGCCTAGAACCGCTCGGCCACCCCGGCCGGCGTACCACTTTCGTTTGCTGAATATGTAGCGTTTATTAACCGAGAAAACTCCGTCTAAAGTAATTTAAATGTACCTCTGCATCTACAGGCTATATCATGATTTACATTTCCGTCTGTGCACCCACAACAAAACAAGTGAATTGTTGGAAACTTCTTGCCGTCCAACACTACCACTGCATCCCTGAATGGCCCTAAAAATATCACGAATTCTTGTGCAGTGTTGCTGTCATAGCTAATAAGTTTTTCACAGACGCCTCTATCCAGAAGGATTTGCATGCTTTTACTGCAGTGCCTAACTAGAGACTGTACCATTCTAAACAAGCTGTTCCAGCTACTCTCCGTTTCTTGCTGTGTAGAATTCATGTCAGTAGTTTTTCATGAAATGGAGAATATCTTTGGCAGAATAAGTCGTGGGATAAACCCCTGCAACCTCGTTTATGAAATAATACTGATGGAAAATGTCTTTCAGGACTGTATCCAAAACATGAGTAATGCGTGTAGAGTACTGAAAGTAATGCAATGCTTGCATGTATTAGCGCCTTGGACAGTGACAAATGAAACCTTATTAAAATGTTGAAGATTTACTCCTAACAATTTGAATAATGTTTCCTCAATGTTAATCAAGTCTGCAGATTTTTTTATTCTCAGGAAAGTGAGTTATCACCAGCCCCATATTTCACAGCTCCTCGTCTTGATAAACAAAGTGCACAGTAATAGACAGGTAACACATTTTTCGGTATGTTTCGGTCCATATATCCGCTGTACATCCAAATGCATTCACGCCTATGGCCTGGATAATGCCGGGCGTTATATTCGCCCATATTTCATCTGGTTGTCTTTCAGTATTTTGTGCTACTGTCGGAGGGCGAGGCAACATGTTGCGGACGTCTACATGTCCCAATTTTGGAACGAATTAAGAAGCTCCTGATATAAAGCGCGAATTCCTACACCTAATTTTACTGTAGATCAATGGTGGCCAAACCGCGGGCCGCGTCCCGCGGAGCTGTTTCGTATGAAAAAAAAATTAACCTTTATTTCACGTAAAACCCCCGAAAGAGCACTCCGTCAAGCGTCTTTCGTATCATATCCAATTATAACAGGAATATCTCACTTCACTGATACAACTATCGTTAGATTCCGGTCTGTATTCCTGTTTGGAAAAAGTCAACATGTTAGATTTATTTTGAAAAGCCGACGTGCCATCTTGAAGAAAATATAGTTCGCCTCGGTGTTACGTAACCAACGACGAGAAGTAGAAAGGACTGCGCAGCCGGATACGTTCGTCGCGCTGTCCGTGCTTAATTTTACTGCAAACTCACAACACTATCGGCTGTAAAGTTACGGCCCTTCGCGTGTATACTTGGTGCACATTCGACTGCTATAGATCTATCATTACTTCAGGTAAGTAAACCTAGCTTTTATTGTTTTACAATTAATCTGTTATGCTTATCTGCAATTTTAGTAGACTTGCATTTACTTTATGTATTCAGTTATGATGAGTAGTACATCAGTCGACATTAGCAATGGTTTCTCCCTCAGTACCTTCGTTTACATTTAGTAGTGCAAAACAAATAAATACTTAATTGTAATAACGAGTTTTTACTCATGACGTTTAAGGCTTCCGCATTACAAAGGTAGAAAAGGCTCCCTCCTAGTGCAACTTCATCCACCTGTCTTTCTCTCTTATTTACAGCAACTAATAATGTTATAGACTTGAAACGTAGAATAGTTTTAAGAAGCAATCATAACAAAAGAAGTCTAAATGGGGGTTGAAATTTTAAAGTAAGGGTGCTAGAGTAAGTGAAGCATAAATAATTCTTTATATCTATGATACATGACGTTCAGAACAAAAGTATCAATTACCTAAAACAGTTGAATATTACTGTCAAAAATTCTCGACGAGACAGACTATGAAGTTTGCCAAGTGCGTATAGTACTTAAATGAGACTGGTAACTTGACGAGCAGTGTAGCTTTGTGGTACAGTACCAGCCTTCCACGTGGAGAGCCAGGGTTCGATTGCCAGGTGGATGCATGGACGATATATATTTTTAAACATAATTGCATGTTCTACAAGCATTTCCACGAAGCGTGAAATACATAATGATTGAAGAAAAAAGAAAAACAGCTCTCGAAACTGGTAATTTCTGGATTGTTGGTTCGAGTCTAGTTTGGGTCATTTCATTTTTAATTTTTTCCGTTCAGTTCTAATACCTACGTCATATAAATATATACTAATTAGCCGGCCGAAGTGGCCGTGCGGTTCTAGGCGCTGCAGTCTGGAACCGCGAGACCGCTACGGTCGCAGGTTCGAATCCTGCCTCGGGAATGTATGTGTGTGATGTCCTTGTGTTAGTTAGGTTTAAGTAGTTCTAAGGGACTGATGACCTCAAATGTTATATCCCATAGTGCTCAGAGCCATTTAAACTTTTTTTTTTTTGAAATCGTGTTTCCAGAAAACAAAAAGGATTTCTCAAAAATAAGCCTGTCTCGTGAAACTATCACTAGACGCGTGGACGACATTGGAAGACAAATTGAAGATAATTTAAAAAATCTCGCATCTGAGTTTATATTTTATGCCCTAGCTTTGGATGAATGCAAAGATATGGCGGATACTGCCCAAGTGGCAATTTATGTCAGAGGTGTTGATGCCCATTTTAATAAAACAGAAGAATTAGAGGTGTTGTATTCACTTAAGGATACCACGAACTCACGAGAGTTGTTGGAAGCAGTCATATCGACATTAAGTCGCTTTTCGTTAAAACTGACAACCTATCGGGGCTAACGACGGATGGTGCTCCAGCAATGGCAGGGAAACGTGGTTTAGCTCAGCAGATTGAAAACGAGGCCAGCGAAGTGGGCAATATGTCGATGCTAATCGTTCATTGCACTATCCATCAACAGAAATTATGTGACAAGTCCCTCAAATGGACCATGTCATGAAGGTAGTTTTCAAAACATTGATCTTTACTAAGTCGAGAGGTCTCAATCACCGTCAGTTCAGCCGCGCGAGGTAACCGTGCGGTGTAGGGCGCCTTGTCACGGCCCTGGCGTGTCCACCGCCGGAGGTTCGAGTCCTCCCTCGGGCAAGGGTGTGTGTGTTGCCCTTACATTAAGTAGTGCGTAAGCTTAGGGACCGATGACCTCAGCAGTTTGGTCCCATAAGACCTTACCACAAATTTCAAAAAATACCGTCAGTTCCAAGAATTTCTGAATTCTTTGGATTCAAAGCATGATAACATTTCATATTATACAGAAGTAAGATGTTCCAAATGTTGTGACAATGTTGAAAAGTGTGTTTCATTTGAAGCAAGAAATACAATCATTCTTTGAAAACAAGTCAAAGAAACTACCGGGGTTCGAAGATAAAGAATGGCTTTCCTACTTTGCGTTCTTGATCGATATAACCTGCCACCTAGATGATGTTAATACCCTTCTCCCATCAGCTGATTAATGTCATGAATGATCTTATTTCCGCATTCCAAATGAACTTGGGCTTTGGGAACAACAGTTACGAACAAAAAACACACATTTTCCTGCACTGTCAAAGTAATAGGACGTCACACAGGCGGCAGCGATTAAATACGCTTCTTTGATACCTGACTTGAAATACGAATTCGAAAACCGATTCGAAGATTTTAAGAAATATCGTCTGCTTTTTCCTGTATTCGCTACGCCACTCTTCGCAACCGTGAGTTCACTCCCGAGAGATTTACAAATGGAATACTGCAAAAAGCAATGTGATGCACAGTTAAACGAGAAATTTAATCAGGTTGGTTTGGAAGAGTTCTATAAAACATATTTGGATACGAAGAAATATCCAGCGTTTTAAAACATGCTTTAAAAATGATTTCATTACTTAGAAATACATGTAACAACAGCTTTTTAGTCGGGTGAATTACATCAAATCACAAAATAGAACACGAATTACTGGGTTGGTTGGTTGTTTGAGGTTAAAGGGACCAAACAGCAAGGTCATCAGTCCCTTGTTTCAAATAGACTCCATTCTGCTAACGGGACATCTCAGTATAGTCAGAAAAATAAAACGGAAAAAGGGGAAACGTAAAAGGGCAGTCACGTTGTCATTAGTAAAAACAAATGAGGGAAGTTGGCAAGAGAACGAACCCAACACTATGCTGAAGCAGCATAGGCAAGACCACCTGTGACTTAAAAGGTACAACTGCTATAATGCAGAAAGTACGTATGGGAATAGAAAAACTAACCAAGCCTTAAAAAGAAGGGGTAAAAACAGAGTAAAAGGGAAAAAAAGAGGATTCCGGTCAGGGAGGTGAATCGGGAATCTCTGAACACTGCCTACAGTGGGAGACACCCAAACACTCACCGCCCTGCCCCAACACCAGAGGGAGATTAAAAACTTTAAAACTGAGAATAAAAACCACTCTCCCGGAGGAAACCTAGAACCAGAGAGACCATCCGGGAATCGTCAGCCAACATCAAAGGTAAAGTGTGGGGGAGTCTGTACTTAGCACGCAGAGCCAAAAGAAGGGGGCATTCAACCAAAATGTGGGCCACTGACTGGAAGGTTCCACAACCACATAGCGGGGGTGGCTCACCACGCAAAAGGAAACCATGGGTCAGCCTGGTATGGCCAATGCGGAGACGACACAGTGTGGTCGAGTCCTTGCGGGAGAGGCTAGAGGAAGAACGCCATGGGCCTGGATTCACCTTAATGGCACGAAGTTTATTAGACAGTGGAGTAGCCTCCCAAGAATTGGCCCATGACTGTGCAAAGTGGGATTTGATGTGAAGCCGTAAATCCGCTGCAGGAGGGGTTACAGAAAACGGGGGGTAAGTAACTGCTCCCCCAGCCAAACGATCAGCGAGCTCATTACCCGGGATACCCACATGGCCCGGGACCCATAGGAAGTCAATAGAACAAGCAGCACGGTGAAGATCAGCGAGATGGTCATGGATGGCAGAGACCAAGGGATGGCGCGAAAAACACCGGTCAATAGCAAGAAGGCCACTCAACGAGTCCGTACATAACAAAACGCGGTTGTGTTGGGATTGTTTAATAAAGGTAAGGGCCCGGGAAATTGCCATCAATTCCGCAGTAAACACCCCACATGAGGGTGGCAGTAGATGATTTTCCGTTCCAACAAAGGACGTGAAGGCATACCCAACATGATCAGCAGATTTAGAGCCATCAGTGTAAAAAACAACAGCATCCCGAAACTCCCATAAAATTTGGCGGAAAAAGGAACGGAACACCACCGGGGGGATGGAATCTTTCGGACCGCGGCGGAGATCCATCCGAATTCGAGGCCGAGGAACTAACCAAGGAGGGGTGGAGGGGAGGGAGCGAGGAAGACAGGACAAAGAAGGAAGCCGAAAATCACGGTTAAGAGACGCAAGGCGCAGCCCAACTGGTAAACCCGCCCGAGGGCGGGAGTCAGGCAGGCGACGTCCATGGTCTGGGAATAGGATAGAATAGGAAGGATGAGAGGGAGAAGAACGGATAGTAAGGGCATAAGACACCAGAAGCTGGGACCGCCGAACAGGAAGGGGGGGGGGATCCCAGCTTCAACCAGGAGACTATCAACAGGGCTAGTAGGGAATGCACCGGTGGCCAAACGGATACCACGATGGTGGACTGGATCCAGCACATGCAGCGTGGAAGGAGCAGCTGAACCATAAACTTGACAACCATAGTCCAAACGTGACAGAACTAGAGCACGAAAAAGACGGAGGAGGAGGGAACGGTCCGCACCCCAAGAGGAGTGGGCAAGGAAGCAAAGGACATTGAGTTTACGGAAACATCCTACCTTCAGGAGTCTGATATGGGGCAGCCAAGTGAGCTTGTTGTCGAAAAGAAGACCTAGGAAACGAAACTGTGGAACCACAGGCAATCTTTGTGCAGCGAGATAGAGCTCTGGATCAGGGTGGACCGTAGTACGGCGACAGAAGTGGACCACCCGCGATTTTAAAGGAGAGAATTGAAACCCGTGTGAGAGGGTCCATGCAGAGGCACGCCGTATAGCCACCTGGAGCTGCCGTTCTGCAGATGGCATCGAGGAGGAACTAACCCAAATGCAGAAATCATCCACATACAGGGCAGGGGCGACCAAGGGACCGACAGAGGCCACAAGTCCATCGATAGCAATGAGGAAAAGAAGGACACTCAAGACAGAACCCTGTGGGATGCTCGTCTCCTGGGTCCGTGGAGAACTAAAAGCAGTACCAACTCGAACTCTGAATGACCGATGGATCAGGAACTGGCGGATAAAAATCGGGAGTGGGCCCCGAAGACCCCACTGATGAAGGGTTAGTAAGATGTGATGGCGCCAGGCCGTGTCATAGGCCTTGCGAAGGTCAAAAAACACTGCAACCAAATGGCGGCGCTGGGAAAAAGCCTGCCGAACTGCGGATTCCAAGCGAAGCAAATGATCGATTGGAGATCGTCCCTCTCGAAAGCCACACTGGTAAGGGGACAATAGATCCCGAGATTCGAGGACCCAAGTGAGCCGACGGGCTACCAGCCGTTCAAGTAACTTACAACCAACATTGGTCAAACTAATTGGCCGATAGCTGTCAACAGATAGGGGGTTCTGACCAGGCTTAAGGACAGGAACCACAATGCTATCCCTCCACTGAGAAGGGAAGTCACCCTGGAGCCAGATACGGTTAAACACCCGAAGAAGATGGTGCCGTTGTGGAGCACTGAGATGTTGAAGCAGCTGGTTATGAATGGAATCTGGGCCAGGGGCCGTATCATGAGAAGAAGATAGAGCAGAAAGAAATTCCCATTCAGTGAAAGGTTCGTTGTAAGATTCTGACTCACAAGTGGTGAAACATAAGGTGACAGCTTCAGCCTGCTGTTTTTGATGAAGGAAAGCAGCTGGATAGGAGGCCGACGCTGATGCCACTGCAAAATGGGTCGCAAGATGTTCTGCGAGAACTAATGGGTCCGTACAAATGCCATCTGGGAGGTGAAGGCCTGGGAGGGTGGACTGCCGATGGCAACCTTGGAGAGAGCGAAGTGGAGACCATACCCGTGACAGAGGGACAGTGGAACCAAGGGAAGAAACGAATCGTTCCCAACATATCCGCTTGCTCTGTTTGATTAAATAACGGGCTTTAGCGCGAAGGCGCTTAAAGGTAGAAAGGCTGGCTACAGATGGGTGCCTCTTAAAGTGTTGCAAAGCTCGACGGCGATCACGCATGGCAATGGCAATGGCCGTACTCCACCACGGGACTTGCCGACGACGAAATTGTCCAGATGAGCGCGGGACAGCAAGGTTAGCAGCGCGAACAATCGCGTCAGACACGTCACGTAGGACGTCATCAATACAACCCGACAAAGAGGGAGAAAACTCGACCTGTGCAGTATATAGAGGCCAATCGGCGCGGTGGAAAGACCAACGAGGTAACCTGTCCATCGGGGAGCGGGAAGGGAGCGTGATAATCAACGGGAAATGGTCACTATCACAAAGGTCGTCGTGTGGCGACCAGTGTAATGAAGGGAGGAGAGAGGGAGAAGAAAGAGAAAGATCAATGGCAGAAAAGGTACCATGACCAGCACTGAAATGAGTAGGGGAGCCATCATTAAGAAGGCACAGGTCGTGGTCTGCAATAAATTGGTCTATAAGAAGACCTCGTCTAGATGGAAAGGCACTGCCCCACAAAGGATGATGAGCATTAAAATCCCCAAGGAGGAGGAAGGGAGGAGGAAGTTGCTGAAGAAGGGTGGTTAAGGCAGCAGGTGTAAGAGTCCTGTCAGGAGGGAGATAAAGATTGCATACTGTGACTGCAGAGTCTAAGTGGACCCTAACAGCAACCGCTTCCAATGTAGTGTGGAGAGGAATCCACGTGCTAGCAATGTCTGTACGGACCAACGTACAAACGCCACCAGAAGCCCGCAAGGGTCCGACCCGATTTCGACAGAAAACACGGAACCCACGGAGGGTCGGTGAGTGAGCATCAGTAAAATGAGATTCCTGGAGAACCACACAAGCTGCTGAGTAGGACGAAAGAAGGGATTTCAATTCCGGAAGGTGACGATAGTAGCCATTACAATTCCATTGGAGAACCACAGAACGATGGTTTAAATGAGGGCTGAACACGCTAAATCCAGTCATACCGCCGGGTCCCCACCCGTCACCGACAAGGAGGGGGCGACATCCATAAACGACAGGTCAGAATCCGGTTGTGAAGCCGGGGAAGGGACCTCCGGTGACACCAGAGGCTCTTTGTCCCGGGACTTATGTTTCTTCTTCTTTTCAGGCTGAGATCGAGGAGGGCTGTGTGGCATAATGGAGCCAGCTGCAGCAAGATCAGGAACACAAAGAGACCGGGCGACCGGGGGGCCGATAGACCGCGGCTCTCGCGGTCGCCGCGCTGCAGCAGACCTTTGACCTGGAAGGTGCCGGGAAGGGGCATCCCGGGAAAGGCGCCCTTGACCGGCAGACGCCGAAGGAGTGGGACACTTCTCCGGCTGGGGAGGGGGAGCAGCGCCCAGAGGAGAAGGTGTGGGAGCCGCAGGGGAGGGGGGAAGGAGAGGGGTCCGGGATGGGGGTAAGGAAGGGGGAGGAAGGGATGAAGATGTAACCAAGGCGTAACTAGATGTCATGGACACAGGGTGCAATCGTGTATATTTCTTACGGGCCTCTGCGTAGCTTAAACGATCAAGAGACTTATACTCCTGTATCTTTTTTTCTTTCTTATAGACTGGGCAATCTGCTGAACGTGGAGAATGACTACCATGACAATTTACACATACAGGAGGGGGAACACAGGGACTCCCCTCATGGAGTGGACGTCCACAGTCACCACAGAGAGGGTCCTGGGTACAGCAAGAAGACATGTGACCAAAACGCAAGCACTTAAAACACCGCATAGGAGGTGGGATGTACGGCTTCACATCACAGCGATAGACCATAATCTTAACTTTCTCAGGAAGGGTATCCCCTTCAAAGGCCAGGATAAAGGCACCAGTATCAATACGATTATCTTTAGGACCCTTCTGAACACGCCGAACAAAGTGAACACCCCGCCGTCCGAGATTGTCCCGAAGTTCCTCATCAGTTTGAAGGATGAGGTCTCTGTGAAAAATCACACCTTGTACCATATTTAGAGACTGGTGAGGGGTAATGGACACGGGAATTGTGCCAAGATGGGTACAGGCACGAAGGGCCGCAGATTGGGCAGCCGAAGCAGTTTTTATCAGTAACGAACCCGACCGCATCTTGCTCAGGGAGTCCACTTCGCCGAACTTGTCTTCAATGTGTTCCACAAAGAATAAAGGTTTGACACTGGTGAAAGTATCTCCATCAGTCCTGGTGCAAACTAGATAACGGGGGAAAGGTTTTGCCCCTAGACGACGCGCCTGACCCTCCTCCCAGGGGGTAGCCACGGAAGGGAAGGCCGAAGGGGCAAGAGAAGCAGCACTTGAGGAATCAGTACCACGCAGAGAGACGGCCGCAGAAGAGCGGCCAGAGGTTTGGACCCGTATGCGTTTCATCTGCATAGCGTCCGCCCTGATACCACCCACTCCGATCAGGGGCTCTCCTCACGGGCGCCACCCAGCCACAGCAAGGGCCGTCCGGCACGGCGGCCATTGCCGGGAGTTCCGATGCTCCAGGATGACGAGCAACCACTCCAAGGCATGCATGAGGAGGTCACAGCTCAGGTATCAGAAGTGTGATCCCTGTGTGTTCAGGGGGCTCAACCAAAAGGGTACATAGCGACCCCACCACACGGGCTGGCTACCGTGCTGGCTATGCACCCTAGCATCAGACAACGACGTAAAAGAAAAGGTGGAATGTACTAGGAGGGCACACGTCGGAGACACTAGGTAAGGTGCTCTTCCCCAAATGGCTCACACTACGGAAGAGAAATTTTGGAATAGAGGTCAAACCCCAGAGGGGGACCAAGGAATGCCAAAAGGAGGAGATGATTACGCAACAAAGCCGGAGTGTAAAACCAACAGAACCAGGAGGATAGCGGGGGCCAACATAAGCAAGGACACCAATAGAGGGAGAGGAGAGGGCGAGGGGAAAGGGGTATGGAGGGGAAAGGAGGGGAAAGGAAAGGAAATGCAGCCCGGGAGAGAAAGAAGGCTGCAATGGCTCGGGGCCCCGTGCTCGCCACGCACGTATCCACGAAAGAGTTGTGGACCCCCTGGGGGGACGAATTACTGGGGTTCATCTGGAAAACTCTCTGCGTGCAGCATCAGCTTCAGTTGACATGAACATTATCTCATTTAGTTCGCTCAAACAAAGCTAGACATCGCACTAACATTGTATTTCATTAAACTTTTATTATAAAGTTCTTTCCTCTGATTTGTTTTAATTTCTTTAAAACCTAAATTTCTTGTTTGTTTCGTTCACAAAGCAGAAATAGGTAATGCGGCCCACGGTGAAATACCCTCTCAAAAATTTGGCCCCGCTGCTGAAAGGGTTGGCCACCCCTGTTGTAGATGGACGAAGAGCTCTGACAGATTTTGGACACCTTTTTAATTTTCATAGCTTTCACTGAAGCTGGTAATGCTTTGTCATTCTGCAGACATGTGGCTTAAGATATGTGTTGACGGATCTCTAAGACAGGGGAGCAGAGCACTTGCCACAGTACATATAGCCGACATCCTTTCTGATAAGACACTAACGAAACCTCTCCAAAACACTGTTACGACCACTGTCTTCCGCCCTCAGGATATATTATTTCGAATCAATATTCGCTTTCACACCCTCCTTCATCTCGCGTTCGTGCGTCATGATCCTATAGAGGGCGATTGAGCGACACTCGGGTAACTGGTGTAGAAGGTCGGGAATTCGAGCGTCTGATGCTCGAACGAGCGTCGAGGAAGTCGAGTGCAGTTGCTCCCTGCGGCCCAAGCGACTGTGTTGACATCTACCGGAGTTATGCGCGGAGCTACATTCGAGCGAGCGTGAACGTCAGATGCTGTCATGTGCATTGCAGAACACCTTGTGGTCAGAAATAACTGTCTTCTACGCTTGAATACGTGTTTCTGACTGAAATTGGCCTAATAAAGCGTACATATAGAATTACATACGTGCACTGCTGCTGATTATTTGAACTTTTCAACAAACTGCACTTTGTATGTATTAATGAGTGAAGGCGGAGAACTTAAATCAAAGAATTGTTATGAAAGTTGATTAGTGAAATACTTTACATATTTTTCTTTTCTTCTGCAGGGCCATTAGCATGACATATGTCTGACAACGACATGATAATCAGAATAGATGCACCAAAATAGCTGCTTAAAATAACTAGTCTTTATTGACGACAGATTGTTTCGGCAATTTGTCGCCATTGTCAAGTACGTCTAGACTGATGTGACTTCTTATAACTGTCACTATTTTAATAAGATTGTAACTGATGTAAATATATTGGAAATGAAATGTTAATTACGCTGTGACAATAGTTTGACAGTGCCACTATTACGACGCTATATACGACAAAAAAGTGAAGCACCCAGAAGATACGGTCTATGTCCATGTAACTTCGAACACACACACGCCATTGGTCAGTACGTAAATGATTAAAGTTGCATTTCTGTGTGAAAGGTAAAACGGCCACCAGAGTAATTTGGTGTTGTTCGAGTTTAGTATTGTTACCAGGTCAGGTAGGGTATACAGGGTGGTCCATTGATAGTGACCGGGACAAATATCTCACGAAATAAGCATCAAACGAAAAAACTACAAAGAACGAAGCTTGTCTAGCTTGAAGGGGGAAACCAGATGGCGCTACGGTTGGCCCGCTAGATGGCGTTGCCATAGGTCAACCGGATATCAACTGCGTTTTTTAAATAGGAACCCCCATTTTTATTACATTTTCGTGTAGTACGTAAAGAAATATGAATGTTTTAGTTGGGCCACTTTTTTCGCTTTGTGATAGATGGCGCTGTAATAGTCACAAACGAATAAGTACGTGGTATCACGTAACATTCCGCCAGTGCGGATGGTATTTGCTTCGTGATACATCACCCGTGCTAACCGTTTACCAATTGCGGAAAAGGTCGATATCGTGTTGATGTATGGCTATTGTGATCAAAATGCCCAACGGGCGTGTGCTATGTATGCTTCTCGGTATCCTGAACGACATCATCCAAGTGTCCGGACCGTTCGCCGGACAGTTACGTTATTTAAGGAAACAGGAAGTGTTCAGCCACATGTGAAATGTCAACCACGACCTGCAACAAATGATGATGCCCAAGTAGGTGTTCTAGCTGCTGTCGCGGCTAATCCGCCCATCAGTAGCAGACAAATTGCGCGAGAATCGGCAATCTCAAGAATGTCGGTGTTGAGAATGCTACATCAACATCGATTGCACCCGTACCATATTTCTATGCACCAGGAATTGCATGGCGACGACTTTGAACGTCGTGCACAGTTCTGCCACTGGGCACAAGAGAAATTACGGGACGATGACAGATTTTTTGCACGCGTTCTATTTAGCGACGAAGCGTCATTCACCAACAGCGGTAACGTAAACCGGCGTAATATGCACTATTGGGCAACGGAAAATCCACGATGGCTGCGACAAGTGGAACATCAGCAGCCTTGACGAGTTAATGTATGGTGTGGCATTATGGGAGGAAGGATAATTGGCCCCCATTTTATCGATGGCAATCTAAATGGTGCAATGTATGCTGATTTCCTACGTAATGTTCTACCGATGTTACTACAAGATGTTTCACTGCATGACAGAATGGCGATGTACTTCCGACATGATGGATGTCCGGCACATAGCGCGCGTGCGGTTGAAGCGGTATTGAATAGCATATTTCATGACAGGTGGATTGGTCGTTCACCGGATTTCTTTCTGTGGGGAAAGTTGAAGGATATTTGCTATCGTGATCCACCGAAAATGCCTGACAACATGCGTCAGCGCATTGTCAATGCATGTGCGAACATTACGGAAGGCGAACTACTCGCTGTTGAGAGGAATGTCGTTACACGTATTGCCAAATGCATTGAGGTTGACGGACATAATTTTGAACATTTATTGCATTAATGTGGTATTTACAGGTAATCACTCTGTAACAGCATAGGTTCTCAGAAATGGTAAGTTCACAAAGGTACATGTATCACATTGGAACAACCGAAATAAAATGTTCAAACGTACCTACGTTCTGTATTTTAATTTAAAAAACCTACCTGTTACCAACTGTTCGTCTAAAATTGTGAGCCATATGTATGTGACTATTACAGCGCCATCAATCACAAAGCGAAAAAAGTGGTCCAACTAAAACATTCATATTTCTTCACGAACTACGCGAATATGTCATAAAAAATGGGGCTTCCTATTTTAAAAAACGCAGTTGATATCCGTTTAACCTATGGCAGCGCCATCTAGCGGGCCAACCATAGCGCCATCTGGTTTCCCCCTTCAAGCCTGACAAATTCCGTTCTTTGTAGTTTTTTTCGTTTGACGCTTATTTCGTGAGATATTTAGCCCTGTAACGATCAATAGATCACCCTGTATAAGGAGGCGTCAACACTGTCAGATGTTGAGTGATCACTAAAGAACACGGAGATGCCACGTACTCTTTTGAGACAGCATTATCAGCACACGACCAAGTTTGAAAGGGGGCCCATCCATTTCGCCAGCAAGTAGAATCGTGCAATATTCAGATTTTAGGGCATTGGAATGTGACATTGCCCCGATGTTAGACTGACTGGGAAAGTGGGGGCCGACATACTTTTTCGTCAAGTTTCCGGTCGACAACGTGTGACCACCAGGAGAATCGCCGTAGTTTGTATCGAGCACATCGTAAACTCTCGCATCTGCATCTGCCATCCGAGATCGAGTAATAGACTCCTCGGAACATTCTCAGTCATCCCGCACCATTGATCGCAGACTAGCAGCAGCTGGACTAGGGAGTTTCCGTCCGATGCGTAGGCTACACAAACGGCTGCGCTGGGCGGCATGGACTAATGACGAGTGGCGTCGCATTGTGTTCGACAACGAACCGCACCTCTGTACGTCGGCGAGTTGGAGGCACGCACAGTGGTGTTACTGCTGGCGTCGTGGTGAGGGGAGCCACGGGTAGGATTTTAGTTCACAGCTGGTAGTGCTTCAGCGAAATTTGACGATACGACGGACATCCTGCGTTCTAATGTCCTAAAGTCCTCTCACGACAGTATCGTGGTGCCAATTATCAACACAATGCTCGTCCACATATGGCGCGTGACTCTTTGAACTGTCTACGTGATGTTGAGGTACTCTCGTGGCCACCAAGACCCCCAGATATAACATGTGTGGGACAAACTCGGACGCCAGTGGCAGTATCCAGCATAGCAGAGTCTAGTTCCAGCAGTAGTGGGCCAGCTTGCCTCACAATGGCTTCAGGGCGAATCAGTGCGTACATCCGGCTCAGAGGAGGAGCAGCGGCATACTTACGAGAGGACTAATACTGCCCAGTTGTCTGAAAATTTGGCTCCATTTTGTAATCACTGAAACAATACTTTCCCCCTGCCCTTCTGAATGCATTATTTTTGTCAGGTGGTGTATACTGGAAAAGCGAAGTTTTCTTTCGCATTACAATTTCACTGAAAAATAGAAACACCTATTGTTCCAAATGATTAATGAGGATAGGTATATTATTTTCGCCGTGCGGGATTAGCGGAGCGGTCTAAGGCGCTGCAGTCATAGACTGTGCGGCTGATCCCGGCGGAGGTTCGAGTCCTCCCTCGGGCATGGTGCGTGTGTTTGTCCTTAGGATAATTTAGGTTAAGTAGTGTGTAATCACTGAGCCACAATAGCCAAGGTGGCTTGTGCGGTGGCGCGAGATTCAGAGGTAGCTGGTTCGCATTCTGGTAGTGGGAGAAATATTGACCACCAGTATTTGGTGGGTAGGAGGAGGATACACGATGGCGTAAACGTCCTGATCAATAAAGGTAACGTCAATATCCTGAATCTCTCCGCAGAGTCTGACGGAGTGAGGGTATGAGGCACTGTGGATGGCGATCCGTAAGCTCGATGGAGAGATTCATCTCGGCGGCCACCTCGATGCTTCATAGCGGCATTCGTTTCACCCTCTCCCTCGCTGTCATCAGCAACACAAATACGACACAAAAACTGCACATTCTCTCATCACAGTCACCTACAGTCAACACATACAGACAACTCACGAAAGAGTTCTCACACTTCACAAAGGAATGATGCTATTGTGCGGGAATAAACACAACCATTCTAACACGGCAGCTGAACATAGCCCTCTGAGTATAATGAACATCACTGTCATAATACTTTACTTTTAGTACTTAAACACGATTGTCATTCTAGAACACATTTCCGCAGTAAAATGCATCCAACTCGGAAATGGGATGCCCAAAGTCTGTGATGACAATTTTTATCATTTTATTGTCTTCCTTAGTTTAACATCTTTTTCATAACGGAGAGATGTTAACTCATTTTTTCGCACCTAACAAGGAAAAGCTTCAATAATTTAGTGGAACAGCTCTGTTGTCAGCCGAAATGACTGATGTTCGTCTAGTGTGAGCAGTGATCGGCAAATAGTACCAAGTCACCAGTAAAGGGTAGGCCTTTTGGGATATATCTGTTTGTCCACTTTAGGGATACGAAGCTTCCACTGAAACTGCTGACATTTGAAGAGAAACCCTGAATTCTTTTCATGTATACCACCACAGCGTAGTTTGGTAATTTGCCGATAGTCAGCGCTAGTCGCAAACATGGCGAGTTCAGGTGAGGAGCGAGCTTCCTGTGTGTCGGAGGGAAGAACTGTTTCATGAAATGGCCTCACCTGTCACCAGATCTCACTCGTGTGACTTTTCTTTGGGGACACATTAAAGATCGGGTCTATGTACCGCCTCTACCAAGTGATGTAGCAGAGCTGCGGGAGAGAATACGGGAAGCGACTGCCACAGTCGACGATGCAATGCTGGGATAGGTATAGCAAGACTTCGATTACCCTACTGACGTCTGCCGGGTCACTCGTGGTTCGCACATACAAAGTTTATAAAAAATCTTTCAGAGTTTTCTCTTCAAAATGCAATATGTATGGCGTCTGTAGAATGTTTGGTTCTTGGGCAATAAATAATTGCAAATGTTCCCGTACTTTATGTACGCCCTGTATTCGCCATTGCCCGGATATGTATTTATTCCACTCTTCTGTGAGTCCCTCTCCTCGTCCTCCCCCTCTCTGTTTATCTGCTCCTCCCCCCTTTCACTATCCGTTTCATCCTCACTCTCTCCCTGTCCATTTCGTCTTCACGCGTTTTCTGCCCCTGTCTCCACTCATCTCTTCTACCCCGTGTCTATGTCCACCTCCTCCTCTTTCCTTTCTCTGACCATTTCATCCTCCCCATTTCTATCTCCGTCTCCTCCTCATCCCTATCTGTCTCTTATCCGCTCCTTCATTCTCTCTGTCAGTCCATTTCATCCTGCCTCCCCCTCTCTCCACATTATTACCCTCACCCCGATAGGAGAATTCTGGTTGTTACCTCTACAGCATTTCCTTCTATATATTAAGTAACGTGTGTAGCAAGTTTGGTTGAAACCGATCCAGGGGTTTAGGAGTAGTTTTTAACCGTGGCTTTGTTTGCATACCCATACATCACATACACTGCACATATATTTCACAAATATTTGTACATATATATCACCTGTACCTCTAGCAAATTTCACTCTGCAGTTTCATTTTCACACCGCTCAATGTTTATGACACCATGCCTCACGAATTGTGTGTCGTACAATGGCCGGCCGGAGTTGCCAAGCGGTTCTAGGCGCTTCAGTCTGGAACCGCGCGACCGATACGGTCACAGGTTCGAATCCTGCCTCGGGCATGGATGTGTGTGATGTCCTTAGGTTAGTTAGGTTTAAGTAGTTCTAAGTTCTAGGGGACTGATGACCTCACATGTTAAGTCCCATAGTGCTCAGAGCCATTTTTGTCGTACAATGATATAATTTTGCAGGTACATTCAGCGGTACGTGTGAATATTGTCTGCAAAATGTATTGCACAGTTAATAGTAAAGAACTAATAAACTAAATCATCATGTCTGATGTGGCAGTTTTACAGCAAGAACGGCGAAAATATAGTAAGCGATAAACTTCTTTCCTTTCATCATTTTGTGGGCGTTGTTAGCGAGAAAGAAGTCTCGCAAAGGTTTGATATTATGTGTAAAGTTTGTTGCAGGTCACTAAGTGCTTTCATTCTCAAATACTGGGCACTTATTTTTCACCCCCAGCCCCACCCCAATCCCTTTGAGAAGTAGGTGGTTCTTACCCCCACATTGCTTTCCAGAAAGTAAGAGATACGTGTAACAAGTTTGTTTGAAATCGATCCGGTGGTTCAGAATAAGATGTTTAACATACATACACACATATATACACTTTCATAATGTTTTTACATGGATATGCCAGAACGAGATTTTGGGCGGACAATATTGCCCATTAAATTTTATCGTGCGTTATCGTAGCACAGACCCGTGTTACACGGCATTTAATGTCTTTGGGAGTCGTTGGTGTTTTCTTGTAGACCACTCGTTGCAAACAGATAGTCCAGAGATGTTAAGTCTGGTGAGTGTGCAGACCACTTAGTGTTTCTCGAATGACTGATCCAGTGATCTCCAAATATTCAGTTAAGAAAGTCTACAAATGTCTATGCAGAATGTGTGGGACAACCGTCATGTCTGTACAACTTCGGCTACCTTATGTCCAGAGGGATGTCTTCCAATGGCTGCGGTAGGATGTCTGTTGGGAGCTGTAGATACTTGTCGCTATTCGGAGTCCAGTCAACAAAACAGGGACCAGTGATGCGATCCTGAAAACCCCGCTCCACATGGAGACAGACCTAGGTCGTTGTTATCCACTTCTCTCAACCTGCGTGGATTCTCAGCTGACCTGCAGTGCGTACTGCATAGATTGATTTTCCAATGGTTTGCACACGATGATTCATCCGTAAAAATATCTTAAAGAGAAACGCCGCAACTTTTTTGAGAATGAATGTATGTCTCTTACGTTGCTGTTAAACACGCCGCTTCCGGAACTCAGGTGGACATCGAAAGCGACGAGGGTTGGTGGTCGGGATGTGGTTTTTAGGCCTTTTTCTACATCCCATTAGGTAAATACTAGTTGGTACCTACGACCCGCCTCAGATACACGCTACGCAAACAGTTAGAAAACATTCTCACTCTTGCACATAAATTAACTATAGACGCAGACAGATGGGGTATACAGATTTCGTCCGGAAGGCTGCATAAGAAACTGATGACCTTTGATGTTTGGTCTCCTCAAATTTTTAATAGGCAGGAGGTGTTTCATTTTTCACATTTCCGGTTTTTTGCAATTAAGTTACTACTTACATTTGGTACAGTAGTGGGACCTCTTCTCCTGACAGATGGAGAACGGTGTGCGGCGCTGTTGTCTTATTACTATTTGATATAGTTCATTTCGTGTTATATGAGTGAAGTCTTCTTTGAAATCTCGTTGCAGTGCCACAGAAAGAAGTATGTGGCACTAGTAAAAAAAATAAAAAAAATGTCGGTGTCATTGTTCGGCAGCTATAAACATTATTACGTACGTGAGGAAATTCGGTACACCATATATTTAATCGTTCTGGGTATATTTGGGAAGGCCTGCAGTAGCTGGCTTACCGGGTATAATATGCTATCTTTTATCACATCTCGTGTAGGAACGTCGATCTCGTAGGATCTGCGTTCGGTTAGAGTGAAAATGTATACAGAGTGAAAATGTATAACGTACCTCACGAAAACTGAAGACTTCCGATTGCGACAGGTCTGCTAGTGAGGAGTGGAGAGCGAATCCCGTGACATTCGATATGGCGCATAAACGTTACGTAACGCGGACGCCGGCGGGCCTGAATGAGCTCAAGTGTGGTAGTAATAAGGAGCGCCTTGAGCAAGGACAAAATCGTTTGGAGGCGGCGCACGTCCTCACACTTGGAGTTGCTATTGTTCGGAGCCGCTCAAGGTGATTGCCCGCTTCCACGCTGCTGCTCTCACGTCGCCAAACAGCCTCTCCCGTCGTATACTGTCCACGAAGACAAAAAAAATCGATTTGTGGAAAAATGCCGTGCTGCCGGTAGGAGAGTGTGTCCTGAACAACATGCTAAAAATCCTGGCCGGTAGGGTGTGGGCGTTGGGGTGGGGGGGGGGGGGGGGGGGGGTGTTTAAAATTAACTTCTTTAAAATTAAGCTACATTGAATTTCATACAAAATACAGTCCTGGAAATTGAAATAAGAACACCGTGAATTCATTGTCCCAGGAATGGGAAACTTTATTGACACATTCCTGGGGTCAGATACATCACATGATCACACTGACAGAACCACAGGCACATAGACACAGGCAACAGAGCATGCACAATGTCGGCACTAGTACAGTGTATATCCACCTTTCGCAGCAATGCAGGCTGCTATTCTCCCATGGAGACGATCGTAGAGATGCTGGATGTAGTCCTGTGGAACGGCTTGCCATGCCATTTCCACCTGGCGCCTCAGTTGGACCAGCGTTCGTGCTGGACGTGCAGACCGCGTGAGACGACGCTTCATCCAGTCCCAAGCATGCTCAATGGGGGACAGATCCGGAGATCTTGGTGGCCAGGGTAGTTGACTTACACCTTCTAGAGCACGCTGGGTGGCACAGGATACATGCGAACGTACATTGTCCTGTTGGAACAGCAAGTTCCCTTGCCGGTCTAGGAATGGTAGAACGATGGGTTCGATGACGGTTTGGATGTACCGTGCACTATTCAGTGTCCCCTCGACGATCACCAGTGGCGTACGGCCAGTGTAGGAGATCGCTCCCCACACCAAGATGCCGGGTGTTGGCCCTGTGTGCCTCGGTCGTATGCAGTCCTGATTGTGGCGCTCACCCGCACGGCGCCAAACACGCATACGACCATCATTGGCACCAAGGCAGAAGCGACTCTCATCGCTGAAGACGACACGTCTCCATTCGTCCCTCCATTCACGCCTGTCGCGACACCACTGGAGGCGGGCTGCACGATGTTGGGGCGTGAGCGGAAGACGGCCTAACGGTGTGCGGGACCGTAGCCCAGCTTCATGGAGACGGTTGCGAATGGTCCTCGCCGATACCCCAGGAGCAACAGTGTCCCTAATTTGCTGGGAAGTGGCGGTGCGGTCCCCTACAGCACTGCGTAGGATCCCACGGTCTTGGCGTGCATCCGTGCGTCGCTGCGGTCCGGTCCCAGGTCGACGGGCACGTGCACCTTCCGCCGACCACTGGCGACAACATCGATGTACTGTGGAGACCTCACGCCCCACGTGTTGAGCAATTCGGCGGTACGTCCACCCGGCCTCCCGCATGCCCACTATACGCCCTCGCTCAAAGTCCGTCAACTGCACATACGGTTCACGTCCACGCTGTCGCGGCATGCTACCAGTGTTAAAGACTGCGATGGAGCTCCGTATGCCACGGCAAACTGGCTGACACTGACGGCGGCGGTGCACAAATGCTGCGCAGCTAGCGCCATTCGACGGCCAACACCGCGGTTCCTGGTGTGTCCGCTGTGCCGTGCGTGATCATTGCTTGTACAGCCCTCTCGCAGTGTCCGGAGCAAGTATGGTGGGTCTGACACACCGGTGTCAATGTGTTCTTTTTTCCATTTCCAGGAGTGTAGTTATTACTCATTTTTCCTTAGGACTAGTTGTTTCCGCACTGCAGGGGATGGAAAAATCGGAGATTATTAAAAATATTGTTCTGACGGTATAAAATTAATGCTTAACTTTAAATGAGGTGAGTTAAAAACAAACATTAAATGTGTGTACCACGCCTTAGTGCAGTGGAGCCATCCTGAGAGAGAAATTGAGTTCTCGGATTTAACAGGGTGGACAGGTGTGTGTGTGTAACGCTACATGGAAGCATAAATGAGTTACTAATAATACTAACCCAAGTCACGCCTATGGACAGAATCTCTGCACATTGTTCTACCCTGTTAGAATGGAAACTGATTCTTTTCACCCTGTATGGCAGCTGTAGCGTTCTTCTGAGAAACGTGACTTCCTCCAATACGATCGCTGCTGATTTTCCGTTTACATACTGGCTATACCTTCTCAGCATTTCATGTTCGGTTCTCTGACGTGGATAGACAAAATAACTTTACTTAGTATGAGTTTATATACTGTAGTTCGGATACTTCCAGTTTCTCGAATGAGTACTTATCAGCAGTTGTTAAGTGAGATTTTATGTCGTTCCCGTGTGTTTAATTTCTGAATGTGATGTCAGTGACCTGCGTAGTTTTGGTGGAAAAGGGATTGGATTGGTTAATGTGGCACCCTTCTGCTGTATATCGTTGACAGTGTAACGTAAAGCTGTCTAATTGCGTTTTAGTCAATTGATGGTGAATTAATGAATGACCAAAAAGTTACTGCACTTCTCTCTCCATTAATTTTGTTGGCATGAAAAGGAAAAGAAATCGCTTTCGGAATACACGCACCTTGAGGGAGAGTAGCAAGCTGAAACAAGGGACCAGGAATAACCAGAAGGAGCTGTTGAAAGGGTGGCATTGGACTGAAACCCTCAAGGAGTTCGAAAACGTGGTCGTCCCAAACAGACCTGGAAAAGGACGATCGAGAGAGGGAGGATGGGAAAACCTGGAGTGAAGTGAAGAGACTTGCTAGAAATCGTACCAGGTGGAGGAATTTCGCCACGCCCCTATGTTCCAGAGGGAACGACAGCAACTAAGTCAAGTAAGTAAGTCACCGTTTCGCACACCAAGAGGCTCTTTCTGCAAAAGTTATCGAACTTCGAAGTGTGATGAACGTAGTGGTGCGTATCGCGAACTATATTCGTTTTCACGGGCTCGTTCATCTTCAGGTCAAAGGAGTTTTGATTTCATTTGACAGGGAATATCCAGGTATCCCCTACCGTACTGAGATACTCTCGCTGAGCAAAGGAAATTAAATTTCCTGGGTTTTACGACGAAGCCACTCCATGGCTCAGCTTTTGGAGGACAAAGGAGCCACTTTTGCATGGCCCTGAATGGGTAGCTAATATAGGATTTTTAGGAGGCATTATGGCCCTCCTTAATTTTTTTAAGTCTGAAACTCCAAAATAAAAGCTCTCTAACGTGAACTTCAGCTCAAAAACCATCTTTCGGAGAAAAGTACGCAACACTTTCCTGAGCTACGTAAGCGATGTATAAATTTTACCTTAATAAGGCATCCGCATTTTGAAAAGTGCTTTATTCAGTATGGTACTATGGGTTTGTTTGACAGCATTTGTACGGGAAGGAGTGCGCTTTGAGAAATACATCGAGGTGTTACAATGAGTTGAAAATGAGTTTAGCTATCTATTCCACGTAAAGACCAGTAGGTCACTAACAACAAAATAAAAGTCGATTCCGATAAATGTTCAGGTGTATCATTACATTAAAGACTATAGCCCACAGCACCTGTTTATTAAAACATATCGCCTTTTACTACTTCAAAGCAACATTATACATTGCTTTTATTAGCATTTGGTTTTGTTTTTGTTACAGGAAATTACTAACTTCTAGCCAATACATGATGTGTTTGTAAAAGCTTTTCGATAGCAACTGAAAGTGCGTCTCCCGATTTACATTTCGAACTAATCGATTGCTAACCAATGATCACCGAACGGATTTATTTTACAATACCAAAGATTTGCTCGAATTCTACAAGAATTTGTCGGAGGAAGAATTTCCTAAGCTGAACGGAGAAGCACCGGAGATTATTTCTATGTTTGGGTCAAATGGTTCAAATGGCTCTGAGCACTATGGGACTTAACATCTGAGGTCATCGGTCCCCTAGAACTTAGAACTACTTAAACCTACATAACCTAAGGACATCACACACATCCATGCCCGAGGCAGGATTCGAACCTGCGACCGTAGCGGTCGCGCGGTTCCAGACTGTAGCGCCTAGAACCGCTCGGCCACCCCAGCCGGCGGAATGTCTCCCACAGGGTAATACTGCTCCCATCGGGCTGCGCCATTCACTTCGATGACGGCCCTTGTGGAGACGACAATCGACCTAGTGTAGCAAAAATGTTATTCACCCGACGACGTATGGTCCCATGCCCACTGCAATCGTAATTGACAATGTCGTTGGGTCAACATGTGAACACTTGGGATGGTCTGATGCAGAGCTCCGTGTTCAACAACGGACGATGAACGGTGTTCTCTGAAACAATAGCGCGTGCACCAGCATTGTGCTCTTTCAGCAGAGATGCCACAGATCGCCAGCTATGCTGCTTTAAAGAGCGGACAAGCCTCCGAACCCCAGGTTCCGTAAAGAGTCGTGGACGTCCAATCATTTAGCGACTAGTGGTAGTTTCACAGTCCTTATACCTCTTCCCGTAGATGCTCACGACAGCAGCACGTGAACATGAGACCAGCTTCGCCGTTTTCGTGATACTCGTTCACAGACTCTGCGTAATAATAATGTGCCCTTTGTCCAAGTCGGTGGTGTTACCGCGTCGCGTGCCCGCTCCGCCATCCAACGTCGCAGTGAGCAGTGGTCACGTTTTGGCTTAGCAGTGTATGTACCCACTCACGGTATGCAAGAGTACATCAGACCAATGCTTCTGAGTGCTTAACCTCTTACTGTCAGTGATTTTATTTCTGATAAGTCGATATCCCCTCGCTGAACATTGGAAAGTTACGTCAGCCGACGAATAATGGTAACATACCAACAAAAGTTGTCAGATAAAGCATATGCCCCGAGTCCACAGGTTTTCGTTGAGGAAGGTGATATGAGAAAGAAAAATACTTGTAACTTATTTTAAAACTGTGGGCTCACAACGAAATCTCCGACTATGACCTTACCTTTGAAAACGTGAAAAAAGAAACATGAACGTAGTGTGTCTGCGAGACTGTAAGCGTTTCTCACTAGCCATTTGCTTAGAAAACGTGTTTAACTGTTTAAAATTAAAAATGATCGTCGAGTCGCGCGTTGAAAACTTCATCGACGAAGCCAGGAAGGAAAGAAGATTAGGGCTGACATCGAGGTCATTAGGGACGGAGCACAAACTGATTCGAGCATGGGGAAGGAAATCGCCCGTGTGCATCCAAAGGAAGCACCTCGCCATTTGTCTGAACCGACTCAGGGAACTCACGGAAAAGCTAAATCAGCGCGGCCGGGCGCGGATTTGAACCGTCGTTCTCGCGGATGCGAGTCCAGTGTGCTGACCGCTACGCCACCTTGCTCGGTGATTTCATCGAGATGAGCAAAGTGTGACAGCATTTTCATTGTACGACCGCTAGTTCTGTTAATAAATGAAATCAAATTTTTCGTCTTTGCGACAAAGTGTTCGTCTTTGTGTGAGTATCTCTTCCGACAAGTGAAAACTTTTCTGCAGCTGTTACAAAATGCACGGGAGTTGACTGCCCGAAATAGAGAAGTAACAGACCGAAAGGACCTCATATATTTGGATTCATTAATGCATCGTGAGTTACGAGCACCTATATTTATCGCGATGAACAGTCATTCAGACGGATAGGACAATACCGGATGGAAAAAATGTATGCACAACAGCATCGTCCAGTAGTAGTCTCGCAGACCCACGTTATCCATCAGACCATTTATGTACTTCGTGAACAGTAAATGCCCTGTAACGCTGCCTTGGAGATAATCTCTCCCTCTCCCCCTGTGACGCGATCCCAATGGAGCCAGATGTATTTGAAAGAGTGCGTAATTCAAAGGCTGAAGGATGTTTCAGATTTATGGTAACATGTAGCACTGCCTACAGTGTATACTTCTGCGGAGCAGACAGATGAGAAAGAGGGGACAGACTGAACCATATCTCCACAGGTATTGGTTTCTGGACGTATCTTCATAGGCCCTTTTCTTCTGGTTTCGACCAGTACTATCTCCTGTAGGAATATGTGACACTTTTTCAAACACCCTGCTTGCAAATGTGGTATCAGTTATGAGAAAGTCTTTGCCGAATCGTAAGATCCCAACTTTCCCCCCTTTCTTCCCTCCTCTCTTTCGGGAGCAGACGACAGTGACACGTCAAGATGGCAAGCCCACGTCGGTACAGCTTAACACAGCTAAATGGACAATCGTCTCAGGCCCGACTCGCAAAAAGAGCTTGTCCGCTCCACGAGGGACGTATTACCTCATCACGTTCGCACATACTTTGTGGAGGTCGCAACAATTCGCAGGAACTGAAGACGAATACTGCTCGATAGCCGTGAACGATCCACGTCGTGGTGTAGTTGAACTCCTGTGACCTTCACTGCACCGTGTGCCATTAATGTCGAGCCGGCGAATGGCTGTGGGAGGTATGCCGTTTTCTCCTTGTTCTGTGATACTGACACAGAGATCAAGTCGATTCAATCTGCAGTCTATAGCGCTCTAGCAACGTGTTTCACATTCAGTGCCTTCCGATTCGTCGATAACTGCACTTTCAAAAGGAATTTAAGTAACATCCATACCAATTATAAAAATGGATGTACGTATGTGTGTATATGTCTGTGTGTGTTCCACACCTCCTCCTAAACCACTGGACCGATTCCAACCAAACTTGGTACACATATCATTTACTGTCTGTAAAGAATCACTGTGACGGTAAGAACCGTCCGTCTATTAAAGAGGTGGAGGTAGGAGTGAAAAAGCAGAGCATCCAGTATTTGAGAATGAGAGCATTTAGAGACTTGCAGGAAACTACACACATTATTTCAAATCTTCAACAAACTTCCTCACGCGGACGACCCGCACAGAATGACGCAAGGTAAAAATTTTGTCGCTTAAAAACATTTTCGCTGTTCATGGAGTAAAACTGAGACATGGAGCACTAGGTTTTAACTCTTACTTATTTACTACGAAATCTATTCTCAACATTTCGCAGACGTTATCTGCATGTACTGTTAAATGTACCTAAAAAAACATTGTGCGACATACAGTTCATGAGATGCGTGAGGAACCGCTGCAATAATGCATGGTGTTTTACCTTATTAATTCTCTTTTCATTACACATTTGGCAGACAGTAGGTACATACACCACTGGATATACCTGCAAAATTATATCACTGTAGAGCACATGGTTCAGGAGATAATATGTCATGAACAATAAGCTGCGTGGAAATTAAACAGCAAGGCAAAATTCGCTAAACGTACAGGTGAAATATGTGTACAAATACGCGTGAGATATAGTAAATATGCGTGGAATATAGCTGACGTGTGTATGCGGGAAAAGTCACGGGTAGAAAACCCATCCTAAACCCATGGAACGATTTCAATCAAATTCGGTACACATATTATTTACAAACTGGAAAGAAATATTGTAGGAGTAAGAACCACCAGCCTCCTATTGGGAGGAGTGTGATGAGGGAGAACGATGAGATGGACAGAAAGCGAGGGGCAAGGAGGAGATAGGAATATGGTGAAATGGACAGAGAGAGGGGAGAGGAAGACACAGGCAGAAAAAGGAAAGAGCAGGAGATGGACAGAGAAAGGAAGGAGGAGGAGATCGACAGACAAAGCAAAGAGGAGGACATAGACGGATAAGGCAAAGAGGAGCGGATGGACAGAAAAAGGGGAGGAGATGGACTAGTAAAACCTTGGAATAAACAAGTTCTCGGGCAACGCCAGGTCGCTCAGCTAGTTCTTTATAAATTGTGAGGCAGGCTGCGTAAATCCCCTGTCGCGACATAATAACAATGCCTTTAAATGCTCCTTTTCAGTATTTATGTTGAACACAGATTATTGTTAATGCTGGGAAAGTTTTATTTTGTTCACCTGTGCACACTGTCCTACAGTATTTTGGAAACGACCACTTATTACACCTGGATTAACTAAGATCACTAATCCGACAAGAAGTATGAACTGTAACAAAAAAAATTGGAGACAGCACAACTACAGACTTACACCATTTTCAAAGTCAAGGGTCCGAACGAACATTGCATCGTTCTTCATAGAATGTACGAGTACAGGTTGTGACGCAAGAACGACGACGTTTGGATGTGGCCGCGAATCCTGCACGGATAGCGAAAGCGATTAAAGTGACCGCTCGCGTAAAGCGGTCGTCATTCCCTTATACAGCAGATGGTTGTTTGTATTCGAAACTGTGAATGCAAACCGAGTGCGTTTACTGTGTTCGCAGCTACTTGTTGAATTATATTTATACCGGTTCATACTGAACCGTCAAGTTATCTTCTTTTAACTCCATCAGGCTCCTCTTCAATAATCAATTCGCTGTTACACCTTCGTGTTGGAAGCTATACAAAACTCGTGACGTTTGTTCATCCTGACAAATTGCGACAAATACAAAAATCCACAAATTCTTCAATATTGCAGTATGTAGAATGCCTCCGTAACGTAAATTTTGACTGTTTATGTAATATAAATCAGTACACTCTTTGGCACATTTTTACGATTGACGATGTAATTTATATTACTATCTCACAACAGTGAGTATTTCATTGGTCTTATTATTTGATGCCTTTCATTTAATATCGCCTAGTATAATGTAAATGTTGTACGAACCTGATAATCGTCGTTGAATCGCAACTGGTTGCTCAATGAAGAATATTCATCAGCAGCTCTTGGCGGTGAAACATAACGTTTTTCAAACTGTGGCCAGTGTTGGATTAATGTCTATTTTGCTACAATAATACATTCACTATACTCTTCATAGCAGCCTAACCGCAATTCTCTTTCCGTATTCATTGCAAGATCTATTGCGGCTCATATTACTCCTGCCGGTACCAGACCAGAAGTGCTTGCGTGAATTGCAGGTTTGTTTCACCGCATGAGATGCAATCTTTCCACGATCGAGTTAGTTATCCGGTCACTGAGCATGTAATGATGCTCGTGGAAGGCGGTACACCTGTTTTGAGCTTACTGGAATACGTTTTTCTTAAAATATAGTTTGATAAAATTGATAATTATTGATCCACAAAGTTCTGGAAATGCAATCAAATCACTTCCTCTCCTCTTGTGGTATTTTGGCTGTGAATCTTCATACTGCACACGTTTTTTTTATACTGATCGTTACCACAATGAATTTTCACTCTCCAGCGGTCTGTGTGCTGATTTAAACTTCACGGCAGATTAAGACCGTGTGCCGGGACTAGACAGAGGTGACGATGGATACGATAACTATTAAATTCGTATAAGATGCTGGCAGGACGTTTATTCCACGTACGGTCTGTCAGCACGTTTCGTAATTTTTTTGCATTGAGATCAGGGAATGCTGGAGGCCGAAGTACAGGCTCAGCTTAACACGTGCGTCTTGGACCGTATTGCCGGGTTTGACGTTGTCTTGCATTAGCAGCAACATGTGCTGGTTCTCCATTATGCATGTCACAGTAGTCCTCAAACATTTTTGTTCAGGGTCGAACAATAGTATCGCCTTGCGCGTCGAGCGAGCAGGTCGTAGTTAACTTCCGCCTGTGCCGCAGCGCCGCTTGTGTCGAAACTACTCAGTCTTGTTGGTGTATCGGCCGGAGTCACATCGTAGTTGCGTAGCGGAGTTTGTTGCCGTTTTCCTCTTGGCGGGGGTGTTTTCTGCCCGCGCCATGGTAGCTGTCGAGTCTCCTAAATCTGCTGCTCGTCGAGCTACTGTTCGTTTCAGTTTTGACAAGAGTGCGCGTCGTGTTCAACCTGGCTCCTTAGAACTTCACGATTGGTTGGCTGATGTTATCCGTGTTAAACCTGATCAAGTAGATATTGCTTATTTTGATTCTTATTTGTCTGTATTCTTTGTGAAGTTTTATCATCTACATCTCCACAGCTACATATATACTCGGCTAGCCACCAAGCGGTGTGTGGCGGAGGGCACAATTCGCGCCAAAGTCATATTCTCAGTTACTATCATTTGGATGTGAAATCGTGACGTCCCGGCGGAGGTTCGAGTCCTCCCTCGGGCATGGGTGTTTGTCCTTAGGATAATTTAGGTTAAGTAGTGTGTAAGCTTAGGGACTGATGACCTTAGCAGTTAAGTCCCATAAGATTTCACACACATTTGAACATTTTTTTTGTTTCTGAACCCATGTTACGTATGCAGGGCAAGAAGGAACATATTTTCTCTGCTACGAAAGCGGTCATCTCAGGTCTGATTGTCCGCGGCGTACTACTGTTCTGACGTTGTCTTATCAAAAACGTCTTCCTTTAACGTTAGCAGACATGGTGTCTTCGCAGTCAGCTATCAGTCAATCTCCAGCTTTAAGCGATGTAGGGGCAACATTACCCCCTACTCCTCGCGAATTTGCACCGTTACCGGCGCGTCCCAGTGTGGCCTCTGTCCACGAGGGGACGACGGCTCCTGCAGCGCAAGTCAAACGCCGGCGGACTGAGGACTGTACAGATTTCGAGGACGCCCCAAAAAATATGTCTCTGTGTATTATGGGACTTAACATCTGAGGCCATCAGTCCCCTAGAACTACTTAAACCTAACTAACCTAAGGACATCACACACATCCATGCTCGAAGGAGGATTCGAACCTGCGACCGTAGCGGTCGCGCGGTTCCAGACTGAAGAGCCTAGAACCGTTCGGCCAAAGCGGCCGGCGAGGACGCCCCACTCCGGTCTCGTTCTTCTGATACGGTATTGACAGAGGGTGCACCTCCTGACGGTAATGAGTTGTCTGCTGACGTTAATTGTGATTCCAGTATTACTTGAGATGATATTGCTGCTTCTGTTGATGTTGAAATGTGTGTTTAATCTGCGCCCCCCACTTCACCCGTAAACCTGACGGTTCCCGTGAGTTCAGATGTTCCTGCAGAGACGTTGCTTGATGGCCGGTCTTTACAGTGTTCCAGTGAAATACCACCCCTCCGCCACGCTGAGACGGTGGAGCAACAGGATTCTACGCGTTCTCTTCCTGATGATCAGGAGATTCCATCCGGTACTGGCACTGCATTACCTGTCTCTTCTGTACCTGATGTTGCTGTTGGTCGTTCTGAGTTGTGCTCCCCGATTTCCGATGAGTGCAGTGGCTATGGGTCCTCCATCAAGTCGGAGCTGGACGTGTCCCCAACGCCTCCACATCAAGAGTGGAGTGATGTGAAACAGCGTTTTCAACCTGCACATGCACGGGCGCGTCGTAAAAAGAAAAACAAGGATTGTGAGGAGGATTAGAATTATACCTTCTTTCCCCCCGCCTCCGGACGTTGAGGAGAGACGGACGTGATGAGTGTTTTTTCTTTACTGTTGTTTTATTGACCTTACATGTGCTAACGTATGCAGGCATATACATTTCTAACTCTCAATGTTAATAGGATAAGTTCCCAATTACGGCTTGCTGCGTCGCGCCAGTTTATTTACGATTCCCAAGTTGATATCGTGTGTTTACAAGAGGTATTATTTGATGTGTTTTGTCTTCCTCGATACTTTGTTTTTCAATGTCACACCAAAAAATTCTACCGGTATGACTTTACTTCATCGAGATGGAATCCCGTTGACGGACTTCGAAACGCTATATGATGGTCGCGGTACAGGTTGTAGTTTTTATGACCTCTTCTTAATTTTCCTTTACGCTCCGTCTGGATCCGGACGTTCATCCGATCGCGAGCGGTTTTATAAGGAAGAGGTTGTTTATTTACTCCGACGGAACCCGTGCAAGGTTTTGTTGGGGGGGGGGGGGGGGGGGGGCGATTTTAACCGAGTCTTACGTGTGTAGATCAGACCTCCAATTATACATTTTGTCGCGAACTTAATGATATGATGACGTCCTTGCATCTCCAAGATGCTTGGGTTTGCAGACATCCTAAATTGGTGCGGTTTACGTTCTTTACGGCTACTTTTATTTATCTGCCCCCATATGCAGTCAGCTCCTATAGATTGATGTAATTCATGCCAGTTTCACTGATCACTTAACTACGTCCCGCAGCGGGTCCATCTCACGGACTGCTCTTTGGAAGGCATCATCGCAGACGTTTGGCGGCTGACAACCCAGTCCCAGGCGCCTTATTCCTCACTTCTAGAATGGTGGCTTACCTTTGCTAAACCCCAGATTCGAAATACACTCAAGATTTTTAGCGCTGAAAAAGCGGCTAAAATAAGGCGAACTAGGGAATTTTATTATGCTGTCCTTCGCGATGTTTACGATAATGCTCGTGGTGCCACCTTGAGAGTCGTCGACGTCCACAGTGTGAAGGCGAAACTTCTACTACTCAAACCTAGGCAAATGGATGGTGTCAGATTGGGTTCTCAGCCTCATTCAATCTTACAGGATGAGTGGACCCCTCTCTATCATCTTCTCCGGCTTCACAATCTCAAAGGACGCGTTTTTCAACCATTCGTTCTCTATATGGGCGTGAGTGGTCCTCCCAATCTGGTATCATGCGTGAACTTTACCGGTACTCCTCCGAACTTCATACTGAAGTGGGTTCAGACGGTCCACCGTCTGTTGATTTCAGCTCCTTCCTTGATAGTGTTGTTACGCCAGCTCTCCATCGCGATGATATACTTGATATTGTGGTTCGTTTCCCCCCCCCCCCCCTCCCCCGCACAAATCGCGGGCCCCGATGGCCTTCCCAAAGAATTTTATATTCGATTTTGGCCCCTGATAGGAGATACGATAACTTTCATGGTGAAAGAAGTATTCCCACGGAGGCCTTCTCCCACCCAACTTTAAGGTTGCTAAAATTATCCCCCAAAAAGCCGGGAAGTTTGCGTGTGGATCAGGTCCGCCCAATAACCCTCTTCAACTATGATTATAAAATAATGGCGCGAGCTGTATATAGCAGACTATCAATATTGTTGGCTACTATCATCGCGAGCCATCAAAGTTGTCTTCCGAATCGTACTCTCCTGACTCCCGTTGCTGAATGTCGTGATTTAATTTCCATTGGTTCCACCATTCCCGTGCTTTGCTTCTCATTGATTTTCACCAAGCGTTCGACCGCGTTAATCATGGATTCCTTATGCGATTATTGATGACTGTTGGTTTTCACGAAGCTGCACGACGGCTGTTTAGCTCTCTAATCACTGGTGTTCGAGTGTCCATTGACGTAAATGGGCGTCTTACTTCCCCCATCGCGGTGTGTCGGGGCGTCCTTCAAGGGAGTCCATTATCTATGTCGCTCTACGTGCTTTTTCTGGAACCCTTATTGCGAACTATGGCTGCTCGTTTAGGTGGCTGGTCGCTGTTGGGAGAAAGGTTTATCGTTCGTGCATATGCTGATGACGTTATGGTTCTTCTCCGTAGCGACGATGATAGACCACTGCTGAAGGAAGTTTTGGATGCCTTTTGTCGTCGTACGGGAACGCGGGTTAATGACAAGAAATGTCGCTTACCCAGTTTGCGAGGATTTGACGCTGTTGGAATTCCATGGGCTTTGATGGTCACCCGATATCGATCGTTGAGTGTTGTAATTGACAGTTGTCCGGTAAAGATGGCTACGACAACCTGGAAGTCCGCCACGGGTAAGATTCAGGGAGCAATCATTGTACACGAGCGTCACTCCCTCTCACTTCTCCATAAGGTCCGGGCCATGGAAACGTGTGTGTTCAGTAAGCCTTATTTTATTGCACAAATGTTACCACTTCCTGCGATGATGTACCGCAAGTTGCAAAGTTTAAATGGCAGGTTTATCTGGCGCAACTTTATATTTCGCGTGCGTTGTGGGGTCATGGCGCGCCCCCGTCTGCTGGGAGGTTTGGGCCTCCCTGACATTCGGATTAAGGCTTCTGCCTTATTCATCCGTTGCACCGTTTTAACATGTCAACGCCCCCCCCCCCCCCCCCCCAGTCACTTACAGCTCGCCTTTATGACTGTATCCGACCGGCGAGTTTAACACCTCCAGCAGATATTGGTAGGATTAGTTATAAGCTATGGCACGTTAAGGAATTTTTTCTTGAGGTCAGTTATTTAGGAGTAAATATCCTTTCTCAAGTGAATCTCTCCCCACAAATGCTGTTAAGCCGCTGGCCAATTCCTCATAGTATTCCCTCTGTGGAAGCCCTGTCGCCAGAAACGAATTGGAAGATTGTTTGGTCTAACGTTAGCCTCCCAATTTTCCCGATGGAAGTGGCGTCCTCGTGGTACCAAGTTGTTAGTGATATTGTACCTACCAACGTGAGACTTTTTCGTATTGGTCTCAATGTGACGGATCGTTGCAGTCGTTGTCATGAAACTGATACATTATATCATCGGTTGATCTCCTGCGGTCATGACCATTGGAGATGGCTTCGCCGACAACTGGCTTTTCTCCTCAGGACGTCGAAGGCGGCTATCTCGGGAGAGATTCTCGTGTGTACCGATTCAACCTCCTTTCCCCAATCGAAGAACAATGCCATCATGTGGCTTGTTGGACGTTATGTCCACTACGTGATGGTGAGTGGATATGACGCATATCCGTGTGCCTTTTCCCAATATATGGCCACAGCCCATTGGACATGGCTCAGGATGCCCCGTTCTCGTGAACTTTTTTTCTAATATGCTGTATCTTGTTTTTCATCGACAAGGTGTTGGATGAGTTGACATTCCCTCTTTTTTTGTTGTGGACACTCTTGTTTGGATTTAGATGAACCACGATGTAGAAGTGACTGAGGAAAGAAGGTGTGGGCACGTTAAATGAACGCCACATTCCTTCACATGTTTTTCTGATTTAACCCTTTTGTTTTTGTCGAAATGACTTCTTTTGTTTTATTTTAATTAATTGCCTTCAGTAAGTGCTTTGGAGGAAAAAAACTGAAGATTTTCATTTTTTGAAGGAATACACTGTCATTCGAGTGAACATTTCGGTGTGTTTCCTGTGTGCCAAAAAAAAGTGGTTACCGTTGCTGCCTCTGGGTCACGGGGTCCCAGGTTAGATTCCCAGCCGGGAAAAAAAGAAAAAAAAACAATGACACTGTACAGTGGCACTTCAGACCGCGAATTTATCGATCTTAATATTAACATGATACGAGGCCCCAACAGACTAGCTACAGTAAGGATGCAATACGTCGGCCGCTGGCCCTAACCGGCACCATCCGGTACACCTCGTGTTGCCTGTTCTCTGCCACCATCAGCGGCCACTGTAATCGCCTGACGATGCGTAGTTGTGTCGTCTGTGTGAGCGGATGCTCACCTCATTACTATTCTATAATGCATTTAAATATAAGTTCAGTTACTGTTATTAGACACTATCAAAAGTATTTTCTGAATGTTTTGAATGTCATTTTTCTTCTGCTCGTTGCGTTGTACTGCTACAGCCTTAGTTTAGCTTCATATTTGTCGCTACAAATATGTACTATCGCATTTCAAGATGACCGTCCCAATAACGCACACTCACGAAACCGTGTTACTTCAGTTTGAAATTCATACCGTAGCAGCTGATCAGCACGAGGCCCGTGAGCTGTCAGCATTGGAAGGCAAACAAGAAAACCCTCCTCGATAGGAAGAAGGCCCTCTTCCTGCATCGACAAATATATCTGCTCCCGTACAGAGCTTCGTCCCTAAGGTGAGCGGCCAGCTTTTCGCACGCGAACTATAATTCCTCCAATATATTTTTGATTCGACGATGGAGTCAGGTACAGTCAACAATTGCAAATGGTAAGTATTTATTCTTTACCGATAAATTCAAGCATAACAATTATTTAATTAATCTGTCTTACGATGTACTTTTTTTGGCTTTCTCGTCTATATTTGCAACTATTTCGGAAATTTGTGGTAAGTTCCTATGGCACCAAACTGCTGAGGTCATCGATCCCTAGGGTTACACACTACTCGATCTAACTTAATCTAGCTGAAGCTAAGGGCAACACACACATCGATGCGCGAGGGACAACTCGAACCTCCGGCGGGGGAGCCGCGCGAACCGTGGCAAGGCGCCTCAGACAGCGCGGCTGCAACTACTCAAATGCATACAGTCCATATCGTGTCTTCCAAATGCGGAATCTGACTATCGTCTGAGAAAGCATTTTCATTATAGCTCTATTAAAGTTACTTGCCAACCGACGAAAGAGAACACTGCTTTGTGGCGCGGCTGGTAGAAAATTTACTGTTGTATAAATGTTTGAATGTTGAAACACTTTCCGGCCGATTAACCATATGTGGGGCGGCTGATAGGAATATTTAATTGCTGTTATATAAAATGTTTGTAGAATGTAGAAACACTTCATTTCCCGACCGATTAACCATATGTGCGGCGGCGGGTGGAATAATTATTGTTAAATGTTCCTATTATTTATGCTGTTGTTTGCCGTTCTCAACACTGGCTCTCTAACTACAATATTGGCAACCAGAAAGTGATTAGCAAAACGTGAAGCCTGTAATTAGAATTCCTAGTGTCCACTTCATCTGAGAAATACACTTATAGCTACAGCTTATAGCTCTGAGGAATTAGGAGATTGTCTGGGATTTACAATCAAAAACGATCGTGAAAAAAAAACCTCTCTCTATATTCTGAAAGTCACAAATGAAAAAAAAAGTCCACACAATCTAACTAACAGAGCAGTTCAGAGTCTAATGCGCTGATGCCACTATAACTTTTTTTTTTACTTTATTGTTATTTTGACACCTGAACAAGCAGGTAGGCTGGCAGCAGCACAATACGCCGCTCTTCAGCCGAAGAGAGTACAAGGAGATAAACAGAGAAGAGACATCACTTAGAAAAACGGCGGGAAAAAACAGGAGACACATGAACATAAAAACACAAGGAGCCGTTCACACTCGATGACAATCCACACTACGAACTGTTGACACGACGCACAAACACTGAAGAAGACGATGGCACTGGTGAACAATGCAGTGTGACGGCGAAACTGAACACTAAACATGACGGCACACACGATACACTGATGGCGGTGATCTCCGGCGCGCGAATGTCCACTGAGCGTGTGCGAGTCGCCACTATAACTGTCCAAATTAAATATTTAAATGGATGCTCGCCATAATTTGATGATAATGTTCATCAAACGCCACGCTAAATAATGGTAGAATGTCTGTCCCGCGGCGGCACGTGAAAATACGACATACGCAAACTGAAGATATATCATTAAAGTCATCCCAGAATTAACACTTCTCTCGAAAATGATTTCATGGTTACGCGTATCCCGAGTAACTTCATACGGCATCCGAGGCTGTTTATAGCAATGATACCTACGCGACGCGACTCCCGACACAGATGGCGTGCTATTCAGCGTCCGGTGCGGACGGCTAAGGGAACGCCTGATCAAATCGGCTCTCCCGACTAGCCGCTGGGCTAGTAATGCACCACATTAAATTATTGAATAAATCATAGCTTCTTTTGCTGATGGCCGATGAAGCTCTCAATTTAAATGTGCATTCAACATACAGGTAAGTAATCATAATAAAAGTTTGACGTGGCTAAGTTAAATATGTATTTTGGGTGAGAGAATTAATTTAATTACACTGCACGCAGTAGACGAGCTCTGAACTTGCCCTTTGGAGATACGCTATCGCTATAGTTTTATAGTTATTCAAATGAAACTTCTCAGATCTTTATGGTTATAGCGGATCTCCATTCTACTTGAATATAAACATCCTAGCCTTATTTATTAGCATACTTAATCTATCTTGCTTCCTTAATTTTTAAGACAAAAACCAGAAAATTATGAATTTCAACTAAAATCTTAATTTGTGAGATCCAGAAGACTGTTTCTATTAAATAATTATGAAAAAGGAATCTAAATATAAATTTGTAAGTCTCTAGCTCTTTTCTGTTGCGCCAACGATTTTTACAGAAAAACGTCCAAATTTCGAAAATGGTTAAAGTTGTCAAACTGATATTCAACACATTAATTTAGTATTACTCCTGACATGCTACAAACATTTTAGGTTATTTACATGATTTTTAAAGTATTGCGCAACCTTTATGACGTCAGAGCTAGTTACAGCGGACTGGCTGGCACACAATGGAAAGACTGATGTGAATTTACTATGGCGTGAGTAGGCTGCTTCCCTACAGCTTGGCCACTTCTGGCGGCGCACCGACAGTTGTAACAGAGTGCGTGTCACGCAGATGGCAACTATGCAGAGTTCGTACGCTTCACTGCAATTTACTTTTGGCCCAGTCAGATACAGACAACACGTGCTCATAACCGCCTAGTGGAATGAAATAATAATCGCATTGTAGTTGCAACTACAACGTACTGGGTAAACTTCTCTGTCCGTGCTATGTCATTTACCCTGTGGTAAGTACATCGAGAAAAAATTAAATAAAACCTCAGTCTCATAGGTCTCTGTGATTTGAAGGGAGCTCAGAAATTGCACTTTTATAATAATTACTCATTTTTGTTATTGGCAGTATTTTTCTATAGTAGACACAAGAGAAGTTGGCCGTCAGCCCTAAAGTACCTACCGCTACATGCCTGTACCATTCGGAACAACCGAGCGAGGTGGCGCAGTGGTTAGCACACTGGACTCGCATTCGGGAGGACGACGGTTCAATCCCGTCTCCGGCCATCCTGATTTAGGTTTTCCGTGATTTCCCTAAATCGTTTCAGGCAAATGCCGGGATGGTTCCTTTGAAAGGGCACGGCCGATTTCCTTCCCAATCCTTCCCTAACCCGAGCTTGCGCTCCGTCTCTAATGACCTCGTTGTCGACGGGACGTTAAACACTAACCACCACCACCATTCGGAACACTTAGTGTTGCTTGTGGTCTATTTCAGATTGCTTCCAATCTGAGCAGTCTTACAGTTGTGATACTATAGTTGGGTCGTGGTCGTGTTGATTTCACCATGTATGCGAATGACTTGGATTAATAATAGTATTTGTCCTTATGAAATTTGATAAATGAAACACCAGGTTTGTTCTGCTCATTGCGTTGTATTACAACAGCCTTAAATAATTTAATATAGTTTGCTACAAATAAGCACCGCATCTGCAGATTACCATCTCTGTAATGCACATTCACGAATCTGTGAAGTCCGCTGGTCGGTACGAGTCGCACACGCCCGTGAGTTGAGCTGTCAGTAATGGGAGCTAAACAGTACAACACATCCCGCAACTAGGCAGTGGCCGAGCCCGTGACCCCTCTGCTCCTGAGTTTTACTCAGTTCACTGCCGAATTCATCAGCAGTGAATTTTAAAATATTACTGTCTCTAAGTATTTTTGTTTGTTACTGAGCAGGAAAACTACGCTCTTAAGAAGCTCTTAACGTTGATGTTTTCTATACGGTTGTTAGCTATTAAATACATTTGTTATGAAATACGACCGAGAGCCGCAGTTCGGGCCGCAGGTTGACGATCACTTCTGTATAGTGAAATATCGTGCAATGTAATCGCTTTCTGACAACAATAAGCAATTTTCACCGATTCTGTGCGGCGGAACTGCGTATACATCCGTTACTTATATGGCGCTACTAATCTACATCTCTACTCTGTAAACCAACTTACTATTTGTGGTGGAGGGTACTTCTGGCACCACCAAATCTCCTCCCCCCCTTTCCCTTTTGTTCCCTTTTCCATTCGCGAATGACGAGTTGGAAGAATGATTGTCGGCAAATCTCAGTATGAACTCTTAATTTCTCTGATTTTCTCGTCGCCGTCGTCGTTATTTTGCGAGACCTACGTGGAAGGAAGTAGTAAATTTCCCGACTCGCCCTGGAACATACTCACTCGGAATTTCAACAGTTAATCTGTCCGTAAGGCCTAGAGACTCTCTTGTACAACTGCCAGTGGAGTTCGTTTAGTATCTGCGTTACACTCTACCGCGACTACACGATCCCCTAACGAAACGTACTGCTCTTGGTTGTGTGTATGTTTGTTTCTGTCTCTCTCTCTCTCTCTCTCTCTCTCTCTCTCTCTCTCTCTCTCTCTCAAGCTGACTGGGTAAGTGTCACAGACTAATTTCCCTGTTACGCGCTTCATTGCATGTCTGTATAAATCGTATGATTTGTGCGACATGGTGGTACAATAACGACAGTGATTGTTCTATTTGTGACATAGCCTTCATTTTTCATGTTTTACATCGGCAATTCTTTCTGGGAATGTATCAACGCTTCAGCACCATTGTACCGAAATGGCAAGGCCCTTGCAAAATTTTCAGAGATAAAAAAAAGCAACGTGCGGTACAAAGCATCAGGAAACAAGACCAGACAACAGTTCATGTCACCATAAGAGGCTTAGGGTAGGTAATGCAACACATTTTTTTCTCGGCCAAACTCGACTGACAAAATGCGGAACTTGTTGTGGAACATCGTGGAATATTCCCGCTTCAGCCCTTATAGTTTCATGACGCTGCGATAGGTTGCGGTGCTATACGAAGCATTCAAAATGGCATCTGTAACTGAGGTGAATTCCGAACAGAGAACTGTCATTGAGTTTCTTTTCGGGGAAAACCCGAGCATCACAGATATTCGTAGGCGCTTGCAGAATATATACAGTGACCTGGCAGTGAACAAAAGCACGGCGATTCGTCGAGTGAGGCGTCTGTCATCGCAACAGGGCTACGCAAACCTGTGCGATCTCCCGCGTGCCGGCCGGCGGCACACAGCTGTGGCGCCTGCAGTGTTGGAACGTGCGGACACTCTCATTCGAGGTGATCAACAGATCACAAACAAACACTTCGCTGCACAGCTCGACGTCCCTGTTGGTAGTGCTGACACACGCCTCCACCAATTGCGGTGCTCGAGAGCTGTGTACCCAGTGGGCTCCTTGCCGCCTAACAGAAGACCATAAAGAGCAAAGGAATTGCTTGCGCCTTACGAGGACGGTGGTGATAATGTTTATTGAACATCGTCACAGGCGATGAAACGTCGGTGTATCACTTCGAACCGGAAACAAAGCGGCAATACACGGAGTGAGGCCATACAACCTCTCCCCCCAAAGACTTCGTTCGAGGCTGCACACTGAGCCGGTAAAGTCATGTCGACGGTCTTCTGCGACTGTGAATGGGTTATTCTGTTTGACGTCTTCCCACACGGTGCAACAACCAACTCTGAAGTGTATTGTCCCACCCTCAGGAAACTCGAGAAACGACTTTAGCGTGTTCGTCGCCACAGGAATGCAAACGAACTACTTATTTCCGTGACAACGCAAGACCACACACGCGTCTCTGCACCCGAGAGGAGCCCACAAAAGTTCACTGGACTGTTCTTCCTCATCCATCTCACACCTTCCGACTTCCATCTGTTTGCCCAGTACGTGTGTTGTTGATGCAGCAAGGCGTTGGCTCAGAGTGCTACCGTGCGAGCATACAAGCCCTTCCAGTAAGGTGGCGGATTGAATCGCATTGAACGGAGATTGTGTTAGAAATACGGTTTTGTAGCGAGAAGAGTGGGGAATAATGTGGCGTATTCAAAATCTAAATAAAAGCAACCTGCTTTCCGAAAAAATGTATTGCATTACCTATTGAACGCCCCTCGTATAACCGTGATCATTCGTGCTGAAACGAATCTGACTCCAAAGTCTTCTCATAATGAAAACAGACTAACGTATGCGGAAACTAGCTTTCACATTTTGTACTGTATTGCAGTGCCTGTGTTTTTACAGTGTACTCTGAAATGTCCTTCAGATTTGCATGTCTGAAGGACATTGTAGATTACATTGTAAAAACACAGGCACCGCAGTATAGACTTTGATAACGAGACAAGACCGCGACAACAATCAAAAGTCTCTTCCAGGGTAGGAATGACAGCAATTGTGCAATTACAGGACGTAGACACACGGTGACATGTGGAAGTTTGGGTCGGTGCTGGCGGCGTGATCGGATGGTCGAGGCGGTTAAAGCGGCCGCTCGAGTAAAGAGGCAAATCCGGGGTCGAGTTGCAGTCAAGCACTGCTACACTGTGCTGCTGGAGTCTCGTCAGACATTTCTTGTATTTCACATTTTGATTTGCGGTGTCACACAGTAGTAGTAAAAGTACCAAGACGGTAGCTACTAATATTACAAAACAGAGCTCTCCGTTTGGAAATTCGGTAAAATAAGGGCAATTATGTTTTCATAAAAAACATCTTGCCCAGGCATGTCTCGGTTGTGGCAACTCCATAAGCTGGGTTTCAGAAAGAGAAACAGTAACAGAAGTAATTGTAACCTGGCGATTAGTACTGGAAAGAAGGCCCAAAAAATCCTTGGAAGAATGAAGCTTAAAATAAAGAGACAGACGAATAATCTACAACATTTAACTCCAACTGAAAGCAGTAAATGTGGAAGTTCGAGTAGGACAACCTCGTGTTAATAAGGGATCCATCTTATCAACAATGTTGGTCACTTTGTATGTGGAAGAAACGGTGAAGGAAGTAGATAGAACTTGGAAACAGTTATAAAAGTGCAAGGGCAACAGATGTCAACGCTAAGGTTCGCAGGTCCGATGTGAGTAAGACACAAGAGCTATTGAAAGAAATGCACAGCACAGTTAGCAAATAATTTGACTTAGAGGTAAACAAAGGTAAGACGGAGATGACGAAAAGCAGCAGAAAGAGAATAATTACTCATTTAATATTAATATAGGAAATGACACAGCAGAGGAAGAAGTTCGAAAACTATCTTAAAGCAAGGATAGATCGAGGAAAGAAGGTACCAGACGTACGAGGTGCTTTCAAAATTAAGTCACACATTTGTATCTTAGGCCAAGTAAATTTTATTGAGTGGAGAACTATACGTCAAAGTGACAGATATATCACACTATTTTTCAACATATTCATGAAGTCTCTGTAACACAACGGCCGGAACGACCTATCAATCACTCAGTTCCTCGATGACAAAAGAGGAGGAGATCAGTGTTTAAAGTTTCGTCGACAACGAGGTCATTAGAGACGTAGCACAAGGTCGCATGACGGAAGGATGGAGAAGGAAATCGGCCGTGCCCTTTCAATGGAACCATCCCGGCATTTGCCTGAAGTGATTTAGGGAAATCACGGAAAACTTAAATCAGGATGACCGAATGCGGGTTTGAATCTCGTCCTCCCGGATGCAAGTCCGGTGTGCTAACCACTGCGCCACCTCGCTCGGTCCTCGACAACAGAAATCCGCTCCTTGATCACTGCTGTGTGAACTTCCTCATAGTTGGAAATGATGTTCTTTCAATTTGCCGGAAAGATGGAATGGTGCGAGAAGTTGACTTGCCGACTAGCATCACCAGGAGCTGTGCGGCCTGGTCAAATTGTCACTGCGGCCGGACGCGACATTGCCTGCGGTCCGTATACCGACACAATTTCACGGTCTATCTGAGTGCAATTTGCAAGTTTTGCCTACAAAAATTGCTCTACCTCGCGTTCTTCGGCTTTGGAGCACAACTCTCTGCAGAAAACCACACCATTTACCCTGTTCTCAAAATGCACCACCCTCGTTGCCCAATGGTCTCAGCGTGTGATGACGAGGGTAAATTAATTTCTAAACTCTCTACGTAGGTTGGTATACACAAAGTATTCTTCAATAAAAGACTCAACAGCTACCAGACATTTAAATGAAATTTAGGAACAAGTTTCTAAAACTTAACGTCTGTACGGAAGTGAAACACATACCATCGAAAACGACAGAAAAAGATACGAAGCCTTCGGAATGTAGTGATACCGAAGAAGGTTAAAGATTAAATGGACGGATAAAGTACGGGACAAATAAATTCAAACAACACGCATGAGAAAATTCCATGGATACCCATACCAGAAGGAGCGACAGGTTAGTGAAACATCCGCAGTAGTTATCTTGCCACTGGCAGGAGCAGCAGGAAGGAAGAACAGTAGGAGCGGTCCAAGGCAAGGAAATGAGAGCACAGTACAGATGGCTGTTGGTGCAGTAATGCCGTGGAGAAAAAGATGGAGGACAACATCAAATGACTTCAGAAATGATTGTATAACTCACTTTTTCGTAATTTTCGCTGCGTGCTGTTATAACATTGGTATTTTTAAAGCGTATCAAAGTTCACGGATTTCTATCCACTGACAAGTTTTACAGGTGCCATAAGACGCTTTTAACAATGAGTGTTGTCGACAGCTGATCTCAAGTTGATTCCGTAATTCTAGATTTGCAGAAGGCTATTGACACCGATCCTCACAGGCGTCTTCTAATCAAATTGAATCTACATAAACGATGTAGGAATCAAAACGAGCAGCCCTCTTAGATTGTCTGCAGATGATACTGTCTTTACCGTCTAATAAACTCATTATAAGATCAGTACGAATTGCAGAATTATTTACATAAGATGTCGCAAAACGTGCAATTGACCTGCAACAATAAAAATAAATATATTCCACATGGGTGCAACAGAAAATCCGTTATATTTCGGGTACATGATCAATCACACAAATTTAAGTAAAGGTTGTCGATTCAACTAAATACTTAGAGATTACAATCGTCGTTGTTGTTATTGTAGTCTTCAGTCCAGAGACTGGTCTGATGCAGCTCTCCATGCTACTCTATACTGTGCAAGCTTCTTCATCTCCCAGTACCTACTGCAACCTGCATCCTTCTGAATCTGCTTAGTGTAATCATCTCTTGGTCTCCCTCTACGAGTTTCATCCTCCGCGCTGCCTTCCAATACTAAATTGGTGATCCCTTGATGCCTCAGAATATGTCCTACCAACCGATCCCTTCTTCTAGTTGTGCCACAAATCTCTCTTCTCCTCAATTCTAGTCAATACCTCCTTCATTAGTTGCGTGATCTACCCATCTAAACTTCAGGATTCTTCTGCAGCACCACATTTCGAAAGCTTCTATTCTCTTTTTGTCTAAACTATTTATCGTCCACGCTTCATTTCCATACATGGCTACACTCCATACAAATACTTTCATAAAAGACTTCCTGACACTTAAATCTATACTCGATGTTAACAAATTTCTCTTCTTCAGAAACGCTTTCCTTGCCATTGCCAGTCTACGTTTTATATCCTCTCTACTTCGACCATACCTACTCCGAACTTTTCTTTTCTTTCCTTTACTGTTTGCTCAATATACAGATAGAATGACATCGGGGATAGGCTAAAACCCTGTCTCACTCCCTTCCCAACCACTGCTTCCCTTTCATGCCCCTCGACTCATAACTGCCATCTGGTTACCGTACAAATTCTACACAGCCTTTCGCTCCCTGTATTTTACCCCTGCCTCCTTCAGAATTTGAAAAAGAGTATTCCAGTCAACATTGTCAAAAGCTTTCTCTAAGTCTGCAAATGCTAGAAACGTAGGTTTGACTTTCCTTAATCTATTTTCTAAGATAAGTCGTACGGTCAGTATTGCCTTACGTTGCCAACATTTCTACGGAATCCAAACTGATCTTCCCCGAGGTCGACTTCTACCAGTTTTTCCATTCGTCTGTAAAGAATTCGTGTTAGTATTTTGCAGCCGTGGCTTATTAAACTGATAGTTCGGTAATTTTCACATCAGTCAACACCTGCTTTCTTTGGGATTTGAATTATTATATTCTTCTTGAAGTCTGAGGGTATTTCGCCTGCCTCATACATCTTACCCACCAGATGGTAGAGTTTTGTCAGGGCTGGCTCTCCCAAGTCTATCAGTAGTTCTAATGGAATGTTGTATACTCCCGAGGCCTTGTTTCGACTTAGGTCTTTCAGTGCTCTATCAAACTCTTCGCGCAGTATCATATCTCCCATTTCATCTTCATCCTCTTCCATTTCCATAATAGTGTCCTCAAGAACATCGCCCTTGTATAGACCCTCTATATACTCCTTCCACCTTTCTGCTTTCCCTTCTTTGCTTAGAACTGGGTCTCCATCTGAGCCCTTGATATTCATGCAAGTGGCTCTCTTTTCTCCAAAGGTCTCTCTAATTTTCCTGTAGGCAGTATCTGTCTTACCCCTAGTGATACGTGCCTCTACATCCTTACATTTGTCCTCTAGCCATCCCCGCTTAGCCATTTTGCACTTCCTGTAGATTTCATTTTCGAGACGTTTGTATTCCTTTTTGCCTGCTTCATTTACTGCATTTTTGTATTTTCTCCTTTCATTAATTAAATTTAGTATCTCTTCTGTTACCCAAAGATTTCTATTACCCCTCGTCTTTTTACCTACTTGATCAATTGCTGCCTTCACTATTTCATCTCTCAAAGCTACCCATTCTTCTTCTACTGTATTTCTTTCCCCCATTGCTGTCAATTGTTCTCTTATGCTCTACCTGAACTCTGTACAACGTGTGGTTTAGTCAGTTTATCCAGGTCCCATCTCCTTAAATTCCCACTTTTTTGCAGTTTCTTCAGTTTTAATCTACAGTTCATAACCAATAGATTGTGGTCAGAGTCCACATCTGCCCCTGGAAATGTCTTACAATTTAAAACCTGGTTCCTAAATCTCTGTCTTACCATTATATAATCTATCTGATACCTTTTAGTATCTCCAGGATTCTTCCATGTATACAACCTTCTTTTATGATTCTTGAACCAAGTGTTAGCTATGATTAAGTTACGCTCTGTGCAAAATTCTACAAGGCGGCTTCCTCTTTCATTTCTTACCCCCAATCCATACTCACCTACTGTGTTTCCTTCTCCCCCTTTTCCTACTATCGAATTCCAGTCACCCATGACTATTAAATTTTCGTCTCCCTTCACTACTTGAATAATTTCTTTTATCTCATCATACATTTCATCAATTTCTTATCATCTGCAGAGTTAGTTGGCATATAAACTTGTACTACTGTAGTAGGCATGGGTTTCGTGTCTATCTTGGCCACAATAATACGTTCACCATGCTGTTTGTAGTAGCTTACCCGCACTCCTATTTTTTTATTCATTATTAAACCTACTCCTGCATTACCCCTATTTGACTTTGTATTTATAACCCTGTATTCACCTGACCAGAAGTCTTGTTCCTCCTGCCACCGAACTTCAGTAATTCCCACTATAACTTCAACCTATCCATTTCCCTTTTTAAATTTTCTAACCTACCTGCCAGATTAAGGGACCTGGCATTCCACACTCCGACCCGTAGAACGCCAGTTTTCTTTCTCCTGATAACGTCCTCTTGAGTAGTCCCCGCCCGGAGATCCGAATGGGGGACTATTTTACCTCCGGAATATTTTACCCAAGAGGACGCCATCATCATTTAACCATACAGTAAAGCTACATGCCCTCGGGAAAAATTACGGCTGTAGTTCCCCCTTGATTTCAGCCGTTCGCAGTACGAGCACAGCAAGGCTGTTTTGGTTAGTGTTACAAGGCCAGATCAGTCAATCATCCAGACTGCTGCCCCTGCAACTACTGAAAAGGCTGCTGCCCCTCTTCAGGAACCACACGTTTGTCTGGCCTCTCTACACATACCCCTCCATTGTGGTTGCTATCTGCACGATGAGGCACGCAAGCCTCCCCACCAACGGCAAGGTCCATGGTTCATTGGAACCATCACAAAGAAAACGTTTTGGGAGGGCGAACGAACGACTGCGTTTTACTGAATGAATTCTTGTAAGGTGCATCAGATCTACTACAAACACTGCCTGCTTTATGGTTGTCCATCCACTTCTGCAGTACTGCTGCGATGTATGGGATCCATACCAGATGAGATTGACGGTGGACATTGGAAAAATTCAAATGATGGCATCTCATTTTGCATTATCGTGAAATAGGCGAGAGAGTGTAACGGATATGACAAGCGAGTTGAGGCGGAAACCATTAAATGGTTCAAATGACTGAGCACTATGGGACTTAACATCAGAGGTCATCAGTCCCCTAAAACTTAGAGCTACTTAAACCTAACTAACCTAAGGACATCACACACATCCATGCCCGAGGCAGGACCCGAACCTGCGACCGTAGCGGTCTTTCGGTTCCAGACTGAAGCGCCTAGAACGGCTGGGCCACACCGGCCGGCAAACCATTAAAACGAAGGCATTTTTCGTTGCGGTAAGATATTTTCACAAAATTTCAGCCACCATCTTTCTCCTTCGAATGTAGGGAAAAAATCCATGGTAAAAAAATAAGATAAATCAGAGCTAGCGTGGATATATTTAAGAGTTCATTTTTCGCACGAGATATCAAGGGACTGGAACACACGAGAAAGAGTCTGAAAATGGTTCTATGGACCCTCTAGCATGCATTTATGTACGAATGGCGGAGTAGTCACAGATGTAGATGCGGCTGGGAAACATGCATTGCGCCTTCCTCTTTCAGACAGATACAGAGAACTGTTTTCTTGTAGAGGCTATGCCAGTTGCAGGAGATGTTGGGATGTAGTCCCCATCATCCTCTTCCGCTGTGTAGATCTAGATAAACAGAAACCACAACTGTATTTCACGCTTCCTTTACGTCAGCCAGATAAATGGAAGCCACAACCGCCTCATGACATGACACGCTCGAAGGCCACTGACCATGCTGTGGTATATCATATCATTGTGACAGAGGAAAAATGTGACGAGTTTCTATAACGGCTTCCTAGTAAGACAGTGTCACAGAGTTGAAAAACGACGTAATCCTGTGAAACGGTATGACACTGACAGGAAGTGAGTGAAGTCGGGAAAACAATGAAATTAGAAACTTAACATAATAGTACCGTTTAAATCACAAAATCTTTGTTTATCCAGTAGAAACAATTATTAGTATTCGATCTGTAAATATAATAATGCTCAACTCTTCGTAACGCGGCTAGCAACAATATAGCACACAGAACACTACAACGTAAAGAGGAGTGACGCAAGAAGACTCGTATCACAACAGACATTATCAGCAGTTCTATAGGAAGCTTACAGGACCTTGAATGGGAATACGAAAAAGGAATTCACGCTAATGAAGCATAGATCAGTTTTGGTTTTGGCGAAGACTATAGCGAACTTCAACGTCGGATGGAGGAACTTACCTAAGCAAGTTTGAAAGCAGGCTTGCAAATCGGTTACAGCTGTAATACGTATATATAATCAACATATGGCGAAGAAAATAGTGCAGATCACCAATGACATATAACCATTTCTTAAGCTTTTGTAGGATAGAGTGGATGGAGAGGAAAAAATAAACAGAAGAGTAAAAGCGGCCTGGAGTGGTTTAGACAGGTTCAATAGTGTTTTCAAAGCTAAGCTTCTGCCGTGTCTGAACAGGAAAGCTTATTATCAGTATGTATTACCAGTTCTGACTTACAGCTGAGAGTTGTGGTGACGGGGGCAGGGGGGAGGGGGGAGGGAAAAGTGAGCTGTTAGTCCAAAGAAAAACAATGGTGTAAGTACTTCTGATTGCAAAAAAAATGATGTGGATATGGGTGAGATTTGTATCCAGGACAATGGGTAGCAGATGGACGAAAGAAGTTGTTTGCTGTATTCCAAAGGGTAAGGAATGAGCGAGACCGCCATTCAATGCAAGGCGGGCCGATGTTGCAAAATATCCTGGAAGGAGAGTGATGCATGTCGCTAAAGAGAGTCATGCATGGGAAAGTCTAGAAGAGGATGTCGAATGTATGATGACGACGAAGACGAACACTGGAGAAAGTTTGAAGATTAAATTTGTTACCGCAGAATAAACAGAGAAGTTTGCTTGTCTTGGTTACTGTAAAGCCCTAGACTGCAAGCTGCTGAACTGACGTGTGCCGCTTTCGGCATCAGCTTCAAAATGACCTAATTAACTTCTACATTAAATGCATTCGCAATTGCGAATATGGACTGCCATCAGCTGTGTAATGGAATGACGACAATGAAAATCATTGCCGGGCCGGGACTCGAAGCCGGATTTCCAGCTTATTGCAAGCGATCGTCCTATTATTTGGCTGTGCTGCTGGCGACCAGACCCTAATTTCCATATGTCATCTACCACGTCTCCACAACCTGTACTCGTACATCCATTATGTATATTCCTGTACAGGGGAGACATTTTACTTGGAAGTCGGTTGCCCGGTGTCGGCGGATAAATACGATATTGCAGTACCTGTGTTATTCCGATTTAGGATGCTATGTTCCTTCGGACATGCATGCGTGTATTGTAATTCTGAATAACACAGGCACTCCCATATAGTAAAGTACTTCTGGTTTTGTTAAATGTAGCATAAAACTGTTGATAGGAAAAAGTACTGGCTTTCAGGCTGCCCCCATTTCCAAAATAAATACAAAATTAATTTTGAAATGTGATTACGTTCTTTTTCTGGATCTGGCAAGGAATGATACTACTCTCAACTACTACAGACACACGGTCCAGCACCCATAAGAAAGGCAAAGTCTTGAAATAAAAGAGAGTTACAACATTACAACAAAAATGTATAGAGTCGTTATTCGAGTACTTTTTCAACTCATTGCACGAGCGTTCCTTAGAAGAGAAAGTCTGTTACCGCCGGCTGGAAAGTCAGTGCTGTTAAAAGCCTTCCGCTGCGGTGTCGTGCAAAAGACATATGTCATTTTCCTGTCTTAGTCCGGTCATATCCCGATTTTGCAGCGTAGAGAACACTGACGCTATAAGTTGTGGCAAATGACAATTTGTACCAGATCGGGAATGGAACCTGCATTTCCGGCTTTTCGCGGCCTTTCGCCTAACGTATTAGGCTCTTTTAGGACGTCTCCAGGCCTGACTCAAACTTTCGTTGTCACTAATGTGTCCACCTATGATTTGCGAACTCTGCAGCCAGAAGTTATCCCATGGGGTACGTGTGAATAACACTAATGGGGAAACGGACCTGGCTTACCCTGTCACCATGGTGAATACAGTGAGGTGACGATAGTAATGGGATGCCTCCTAATATCGTATCGGACCACATTTTGCCAGGCGTAGTGCAGCCGCTCGACTTGCCATTGACTCAACATGTCGTTGGAAGCCCCCTAAAGTCATCCATAACTGCGAAAGTGTTACCAGTGCAGGATTATGTTCGGGGTGGTCAAACCATTCACTCGAATTGTCCAGAATCTTCTTGAAACCAATCGCAAACTGTGGCACGATGACTTGGTGCGGTTTTTTTTTTTTGTTTTTTTTTTGTTTTAGGGCGCAAAACTGCTATGGTCATTAGCGCCCGATCCGTGACTTAGGAAACAATAAAAACCGAAAATGGAAACCAGCAGAAATGGGAACGAAACTCAAAAAATTGGAGAAACTAAAAGCAGAAGGAAGGCTTAAAAATCCACTACAGAAAGGGGTTGGTGGTCCCCAAAAAGAGCTTCAAATGACTGACGTCATTTCACTGGCACTAATAAACTCGAGAACGCGATCGGCCAAGCGCATGTCATCTGCTAATATTGACGATATATCAGGCGACAGCTGTAGACAGGCGCGTAACATAGCAAAATAGGGGCACTCAATTAAAAGGTGTCTTACCGTCCACAGCTGAGAGCAGTGGGGACAGAGCGGGGGAGGATCACCGCTTAAAAGATGTCGATGGCTAAAAAGACAGTGCCCTATCCGGAGTCTAGTTAAAATTACCTCCTCCCGACGACGCGTTCGGGAGGAAGAGGTCCAAGCACAAGGAAGAGCTTTCACGTCCCGCAATTTATTATGGGGAAGTGTCGACCAATGTGCGTGCCATAAAAGAACAACTCGACGACATAAAACGCTCCGTAGATCGGTGAAGGGAACCGATTGAATAGCTGGCCGAAGAAGAGAGACTGCAGCCTTGGCCGCTATATCGGCCGCCTCATTTCCACAGATACCAACGTGTCCCGGGAGCCAGAGGAACGCCACCGAGACGCCCCCCAGGTGGAGCAAGCGCAGACAGTCCTGAATCCGGTGGACCAGAGGGTGGACAGGGTAAAGAGCTTGGAGACTGTGGAGAGAGCTGAGAGAATCTGAGCAGATACCATACTGTATCCGCTGATGGCGGCGGATGTAGTGGACAGCTTGGAGAACAGCGTAAAGCTCCGCAGTATAAACCGAACACTGGTCGAGAAGCCGAAATTGATTTGGGGTGTCGCCAACAATATAGGCACTCCCTACACCTAACGATGTTTTCGAGCCATCAGTGTAAATAAATGTGGCTTCCTTCATTTGTGCACATAGAGCAGCAAATGCCCGACGATAAACAAGTGAAGGGGTACCATCCTTGGGAAATTGACAAAGATCACGGAGCACGCAGATCCGGGGACGGAGCCAAGGCGGTGCTGTACCCCAAGTTGTCAAGAAGGTTTTAGGAAAGCGAAAGGAAAGAGAATGGAGCAGTTGACGGAAGCGGACTCCCGGTGGTAGTAGGGGGGAGGGGCGGCCGGCATACCCTACATCAAAGGAGGCGTCGAAAAAAATGTCATGGGCTGGATTAGCAGGCATGGAAGACAGATGGCTAGCATAACGACTCAGAAGGACTGCTCGCCGATTGGACAGCGGAGGTTCAGCAGTCTCAGCATAAAGGCTTTCCACAGGGCTAGTGTAAAAAGCTCCAGACACTAAACGTAATCCACGGTGGTGGATAGAGTCGAGACGACGAAGAACAGACGGCCGAGCAGAGGAGTAAACTACGCATCCACAGTCCAATTTCGAGCGCACTTAGGCGCGATAGAGGCGGAGAAGGACCACTCGGTCCGCTCCCCAGGAGGTACCATTCAGGACACGGAGGGTGTTGAGGGATCGCAGACAGCGAGCCGAAAGATAGGAAACGTGGGAGGACCAGCACAGTTTTCTGTCAAACATAAGACCCAAGAATTTAGCGACGTCCGAAAACGGAAGGTTGACAGGTCCTAGATGTAAGGAAGGCGGAAGAAACTCCGTACGACGCCAAAAATGAACACAAACGGTCTTACTGGGAGAAAAGCGAAAGCCAGTTTCGATGCTCCAAGAGTGGAGGCGATCGAAACAGCCTTGAGGACGTCGTTCAAGAAGGCTGGTCCGTTTAGAGCTGTAGTAGATTGCAAAATCGTCCACAAAGAGGGAGCCTGAGACATCGGGAAGGAGACAGTCCATAACTGGATTTATGGCAATGGCAAACAGTACAACATATAGCACGGAGCCCTGGGGTACCCCGTTTTCTTGGGAGAGAGTAGTGTTCACCCGCACTCTAAATGTGCGCTCTGCCATAAATTCGCGAAGAAATGGTGCCAGCCGACCTCGAAAGCCCCAAGGAACAGTGTGCGGAGGATGCCTGTCCTCCAACAGGTATCGTATGCTCTCTCCAGATCAAAAAATATTGCTACTGTTCGGCGTTTCCGGAGAAAATTGTTGATGATATAAGTGGAGAGAGAAACAAGATGGTCAACTGCAGAATGATGCTTTCGGAAACCGCATTGGGCAGGTGTTAAAAGACTGCGGGACTCCAGCCACCAAGCTAAACGGCAATTCACCATACGCTCCAAAACCTTACATACACCACTCGTGAGAGAAATGGGGCGATAGCTAGAGGGGAGATGTTTGTCCTTTCCAGGTTTCGGAACAGGAACGACGATAGCTTCCCGCCATCGTCTGGGAAAAGTACTATCGGTCAAAATTCGATTATAAATGCGAAGGAGGTAACGCAGACTATGGGTTGATAAATGCAGCAACATTTGGATGTGGATACCATCCGGTCCTGGGGCGGAGGAGCGAGAAGCAGAGAGTGCATGTTGGAGTTCCCGCATGGAGAAAACAGTATTATAGCTTTCGCGATTTTGAGAGAAGAAAGCAAGAGGTTGCACTTCCGCTGCACGTTTCTCCTGGAGAAACGCTGGCGGGTAACTCGAAGAGCTCGAAATCTCAGCAAAGTGTTTACCCAAGGAGTTAGAAATTGCGACGGGGTCCACTAACGTATCACGCGCGACAGTGAGCCCAGAGACCAGGGAGAAACTAGGCGCGCCAGATAACCGTCAAATTCGACTCCAAACTTCCGAGGAGGGAGTGAAGGTGTTAAATGAGCTAGTAAAGAATTTCCAGCTCGCCTTCTTGCCATCGCGAATGACGTGACGGCATCGCGCACGGAACTGCTTATAGCGGATACAGTTGGCCAAAGTAGGATGGTGGCGGAAAACGCGAAGAGCACGTCGCCGCTCACGTATTGCATCACGGCATGCCTCGTTCCACCAAGGAACTGGGGGGCGCCGGGGCAAATCGGAGGTGCGTGGTATTGAACGTTCCGCAGCTGTAAGAATAACGTCGGTAAGATGTGTGACCTCATCGTCGACGCTAGGAAAGTGACGGTCATCGAATGTCGCTAGAGACGAAAAAAGTGTCCAATCGGCTTGGGCAAATTTCCAGCGTCGCAGGCGCATATATGGCAGTTGAGGCTGCAGTCTAAGGACACATGGAAAGTGGTCACTCGAGTGTGTATCATCAAGGGCGAACCATTCGAATCGCCGAGCTAGCGGAACAGTACGGACCGAAAGGTCCAAATGAGAGAAATTTGTCGTGGAGGCAGACCAAGATGTAGGGACCCCAGTGTTGAGGCAAACTAGATCCGCTTGGTGGAAGACGTCTAGCAATAGTGAGCCACGTGGACAAGGATGTGGAGATCCCCAAAGCGGGTGGTGGGCATTGAAGTCCCCAACCAGCAAATAGGGGGGGGGGGGGGGGGTGGAAGCTGACCAAGACGATGGAATGTATACAGTACAAAGAGAAAAGGTATATCCAGAAAGGGAAAGATGGTCAGCGACAGCTTGGAAGGAGGGGGTTAAGGGGATTGGGTGATAATGGATAGTATCATGGAGAAGAATCATGAGTCCTCCATGGGCTGGAGTGCCTTCAACAGAGGGGAGATCAAATCGGACGGACTGAAAATGGGGGAGAACAAAGCGGTCATGGGGACGCAGCTTTGTTTCCTGAAGACAGAAGATGACCGGCGAGTAGGATCGTAAGAGGATCGACAATTCATCCCGATTGGCTCGAATGCTGCGGATATTCCAGTGGATAATGGACATAGGGTAAACAGAAAATGGAGGAATGTGACCAAAGGTTGCCGTCAACTCAACGACTGCTCAGAGCTTGCGACCAACAGCATGGAATGACATTCAGCCGAAGGCAGAAGATCCTGATCCATAGGTTGCTCAGGAGCAGCTCCTGCCACCTGCGATCGGCCGGTTGATCGTCCGCCAGCAGTGCGCCTCGGCGACACAGAAGACGGCCGAGGGCGATTTCCGCCAGGTGGTGCTGTAAATGGGACACGCCTTGGCGGAGAAGGAGATGAACTGGGCTTCTTATTAGCCTTCTTGGAAATATGATGTTTAGATGAAGGAGGAACCGATGGTTGTGAAGTTGGGGTATGTAAAAAATCTTCACGAGAATGCTCTTTTTTCGAAGTCTTGGTGTCTCACTTTTGGGCTACAGATTTACCAGAACCCGATGAAGGCTGAGCCATAGAGTGGGAAGGCGAAAGTGGTGAGGTTGAACGGGCGATCTTTGCGCTGGCCGATCTGACGACTGTGGTACTAAAGGTGAAGTCGCAAGTCTGCGTGGCCGCCTCCTTTGTTGGCCGAGGAGAAGCAAGGACAGTGCTGTATTTTCCTGTCTAAGGCACGGCGGGCTGTCGACTGGCGAATAATTTTCGAGCAGCAAAGGTCGACACCTTTTCCTTCACTCTGATTTCCTGGATGAGCTTTCCGTCTTTAAAAATGGGGCAGTCTCGAGAGGAAGCAGCGTGGTCACCCATACAGTTGATGCAGCGAGGGGATGGAGGTGGACAAGCACCCTCATGGGCATCCTTGCCACACGTAACACATTTGGCCGGATTGGAACAGGACTGGCTGGTGTGGTTGAACCGCTGACACCGATAGCAACGCGTAGGGTTTGGGACGTAAGGGCGAACGGAAATTCTCATAGCCTGCTTTGATTTTTGATGGGAGTTGAACTTTGTCAAATGTCAAGAAGACAGTGCGGGTTGGAATGATGTTCGTGTCAACCCTTTTCATAACTCTATGTACAGCCGTTACGCCCTGGTCAGACAGGTAGTGCTGAATTTCTTTGTCATACAATCCATCGAGGGAGCGTGTATAAACGACTCCATGCGAGGAATTTAAAGTGCGGTGCGCTTCAACCCGGACAGGGAAGATGTGGAGCAGTGAAGTACACAGCAATTTTTGTGCCTGGAGGGCACTGACTGTTTCTAACAACAAGGTGCCATTCCGTAATCTGGAACAAGACTTTACAGGACCTGCAATTGCGTCGACACCTTTCTGAATAATGAAAGGGTTGACCGTGGAGAAGTCGTGACCTTCGTCAGACCGAGAAACAACAAGGAACTGTGGCAACGATGGAAGAACTGTCTGTGGCTGAGACTCCGTGAACTTACGCTTGTGAGCGGACATAGTGGAAGGTGAGGAAACCATTGCGGAAGAATCCCCCATGATTACCGGCGTCTCCGATGGCGCGCTCCTCCCTTGTGGGGGCCCTCTCTGAGGGCACTCGCTACTTAGGTCATTGTTCACACCTCACGTCACACCTCCCGACAAACGGACGGAGGGACCAATCGGCACTTTCGGAAGGTATCAGCTCGGGTAATCATCCCTCCCTGGGCCTGGCCATTACCAGGGGGTACGTACGTGTCCTACCTGTCTACCCGGGGCGGAGAATTACGCGTTACCCCGTCACCGGCTACGAATAGAAATGCGTGGGTCTGCCTTCAGACACGCACAGGGAGGAAAAAAGAGAAAGGGAAAGGAAAGAAGAGGGGTCTCAAACGCCGCAGCGGAGAAAAGAGCAAAGAGAAGAGGTAAGGAAAAGAGAAGGACAGAAGAAGGACGAAGACTTGCAAGCGGAGAAAGCAAAGAATTTGTTACTGTTTCGAGCATCCGTCTCCGGACGTAGGCACAAATTATACTCCCAGAGGGGGAGAGAGGGAAGGAAAGAGACAGAGGTGAGAGGGGGGGCGAAGATGGGAGATGGGGAAGGATGCGGAAAGGGAAGGTATGCAACCCGGAAAAGGAAGGAAGGCCACATTAGCTCGGGGTCCCGTGCTCGCTACGCACGTATCCACAAAAGAGTTGGGGACCCCCTGGGGGGGACTTGGTGCGTTGTCGTCCACGAAAAGTCCACTGTTGTTTGGGAACATTACGTCCATGAATGGCTGCTAATGGTCTCCAAGTAGCCGAACACCCAGAGGACACAGTTCATTGCATGTAAACACAGTCCACACCATAATGGAACCACCACCAGCTTGCACAGTGCCTTGGGTTCATGGCTTCGTGGGGTCTGCGCCACTCTCGAATCCTACCAGCAGCTCTCACCAACTGCAGTCGGGACTCGTCTGACCAGGTCACAGTTTTCCAGTTGTCTAGGGTCCAACTGATATGGCCCCAAACCCAGGAGAGCTGCAGCAGCGATGTCGTGCTGTTAGCAAAGGCACTCGCGTTGGTCATCTATTACCGCCAAATTTCACCGTACTGTCCTAAAGGATACGCTCGTCGTACGCCCTACGTTAGTTTCTGTGGTTATTTCTCGCTGTATTGCATGTCTGTTAGCGCTGACAACTCTGCACAAATGCCACTGCTATCTATCGTTAAGAGAAGGCCGTAGACCACTGCGTTGTCCGTGGTGAGAGGAAATGCCTGAAATTTGGTATTCACGCCACACTCTTGAAACTGTGGATCGCAAAATATTGAATTCCCAACGATTTTCGGAATGGAATGTCCCATGTGTCTAGCTCCAACTACCGATTCCACGTTCAAAGTCTGTTGATCACCATTGTGTAACCATAATCACGTCGGAAACATTTTCACTTTTTTCCATGTGTGTGAGGTAAGCCACAGTAATCCACAGGCTACTGGTGAGTTAAGCTGTATCGTCTGCAAACTGAGCTTGGACGACGTGGGCCACGATGGGCAAGTCGTTAACATAAACGATCAAAAGGGTTGGGGACAGAGTGAGCTCTGCAAGACACATTCCTGTAGACATCTAACAATGGAGCGATGCCGATTGATGTGAACCACTATCTGCCAGTGTTGGAGAAAACTGCCAATTATCCGAAGACAGTAGCTGGGCATGGTTTGCAGATCTTGCTGTTTGACCTAGAGATTATTAGTCCACACACAGTCACAAGTTTTTTCTGTGTTAAAAAGATGGCCGTTGTGTAATTCGAGACATTCATATAACATGCGACGTACTCCATTTCTCGCATTAGTTGAAGTTCAGCTGAAAGCAAAGACTGTAATGCAAATTAGTCTGGCGTAATGATATCTTGATCATGAATAAATGGTCTTATGTGGCGCAAAATGAGGCGTTCCAGAAACTTTGAGAAGTAGGCTGATAGGATGGTAGTTGGGCAACGGCCGTGGCACAGTGGATACACCGGTTCCCGTGAGATCACCGAAGTTAAGCGCTGTCGGGCGTGGTCGGCACTTGGATGGGTGACCATCCAGGCCGCCATGCGCTGTTGCCATTTAAAGAAGAAGCCGGCCGGTGTGGCCGAGCGGTTCTAGGCGCTTCAGTCTGGAACCGCGCGACCGCTACGGTCGCAGGTTCGAATCCTGCCTCGGGCATGGATGTGTGTGATGTCCTTAGGTTGGTTCGGTTTAAGTAGTTGTAAGTTCTAGGGGACTGATGCCCTCAGCAGTTAAGTCCCATAGTACTCAGAGCCATTTGAACCATTTTTTATGGTAGTTAATGGGTAGACTAAGGTTTATGTCAGGTTTCGGGATCGGGGCCACTCGGGCGACCTTACATTCCCCCGCAAAATAGCCCATCCTCATACAACTATTATAAATCTTTGTGAACTGCATAAAGGGCTTGCATGGAAGATGTTTTAGATGTTCATTCGTAAATCATCTGTTTCAGGGTTGGCGTGAATTCCTAGGTGATGGATTAAAGTCTTCACCTCAGATGGTGTGGTCAGCAGTAGTTCATGTTGTGGAAGAGCATCTCTCATATTCTGAGCTGTGTGACACATCCCCTCCCCCCCCCCCCCCCCCCCCCCAGTCAGTGTTGACAAAGTTTTCTATGGTATTTTGGGGCTCATAGGCCTCGACGAAAATTTCGTCCTTGCACAGTGGCACGTATATCAGTTCTTGCGGGTCCTGGAGCGGCCGTTTCGGCGGCCGACGTTGGCGAAGGTGTCGGACCAGACTCCAGTGGTCGCGCATCTGGATGGCAAAGGAGGCCATTTTGTCTCCCCACATTTCCTCGCGATGTTCTACAGCTCGACGGTGGAGTTCCCTGGAGACCATCTTCATCTCCCTACGGTCATCCAGATGCCGACATCTTTGCCAGCGCCCTGTTCTTGAGGTATTTCAATTCATGCAGCAGTTGCGAGAACGTAATTTGTTGGGAGACCTGGTGCATCAAGGTAAAAGAAGCCTGACAGAAGAAAGGCTTAATCTTCCCCGTCGAACTTCAAATGGCTTGGTCAGTAGCAGGCACGTCGTCAATGGGGCGGATGTTGTTGTTGAGCCACCACACAGTAGTGGCAGACGATGAAGTAGGCAAGCAGTCCAGGGCCTCAGACAGTATGCCAAGCATGGGATAGTGGTCACAAGTAAGGTCGTTGACCGTATGTAACTGAAGATCTAGTCGCAGATTCTTGAGCATTACAATATTCAAATTACCCAGGATATGGGTTGGAGTCGCTGGAACGTGCACCCCCGCACGCGCTCCAATCCGTTAGCTTGTGCATCGCATATTCGACTGACTTTTCACACCAAACACGTGGGTACAAATTAAAGCTTCGCCAACGCACTGCCCTTTTGTACCTTGTATATGCGATACCACTACCATCTGTATATGTGAATATCGTTTTTCAATGACTTGTCAGCTCAGTGTACAATGAATTAAAATTGCTAAACTTAAACGGAGTAAAGGGGATGAAATCAATAAAGTTTAAATGAAATGAAACAATGCCAATTAAAACTGCCCAAAACTGTTGAACCTGAAATGAATCTTCTTCTTCCTCTTTCCTTTCGCTGTGCCTCTATAGGGTCAGCATTGTTATTTAGAGAATGTTAGTGACTTATCGGCCGGATGGCCTTCCCGACGCCAAAACTCCCTCCAGGACGCAATTTGTGTACCCCACCTATGTATGTCTCGAGTTCATGTTCAAATTTCAGAACGTTTTCTAAATGTTTGCTTATCCCGGAACGTAGGTTTTACCTCGAGGTTTATCTAGATGGATGTGGGAAACCGCCTACAAACCACATCCAGGCTGGCCAGCTCGCCACTCCTCCTCGTTAATTTGCTAGGCGTATTCGCTGTGAGACAGGCTCACCTCCCCGAATCGAGGAAGCGGCGCGTTAACGCGCTAGGCTATTCGGGCAGATTATGTACAGTAATGAATATATAATGAAAAATCAAATTTGTGTCTGAACGGGACTCGAATCCGAATCTCCTGCTTCCCGAAATCAGTTGTTTACGCTACTTTTTTTGACTCTGTAGTCCCATGACCGACTACAGATAGGGAGAAATAGTGCGCCGCCACAATCCTTTAAAAACCGAAGTTATTTTGTACTCAGGGGGTGTTATCAGTTAGACCGTTGGGACACCAACTCCTTGTCGCTCTTCGCCACCCTCGAATACGCTCCGACTAAGTCTGTTTCCTCGCTTGGAGTGCTGCTCTCAACGTTTGTACTTTACAGTGCTGTTAGTGATTGCTGCGTCTGTTAGCTCTCATTCCACCAACTCAGAAACTGACTTCTGTTGTGCCAACAGTAAAATCCTTTGCTTTTTTTAATGTTCAGCATTAGCCTTCACTGTAACAGTTTAGCCTCAGTGCAATAAAATTGTGTTATTCAGATCCTCGAGTCTACTGCTAGGAGTATCCTTATCGAGTCCCAAAATCGGCACCTCTCGCGAGTGCCCTGTGACAATGTTGACCGCTGATCTACGCAATGGCAAGCCATCACTGGAAATTTGTCTTTCTGCATTTGCTCTTAATCCGTAACCCCATTATTCCCTCGACACGATGCGATCACGCACCATCTTCTCCTAAGTATAAGACAAACAATCAACAATATGGAGATCTGGTGACTGTGGTGGCAGGAGAGATGCGACAATTCACGCTGGTGCTCACAAAACCACGAAAGCATTGTACCATGGGTCCGACATCGACAGCCACATAATCCCTTGCAGTAATGCAATCTTGCCGAGTAACCGTGGGGACCAAGGAATACTACGATATGGGTGCCCAAATCATCACCAAACCCCCGCCACGTTTCACTCTTGGAACGTAAACTCTGCAAAAGTTGGGAACAATGTGAAACAAGACTCATCTGACCAACTTACTTTCTTCCCTTGCTCCACAGTCCAGGCACTTGCGTCACTGATGGGCGGTTTTTTGGAATTTCAACTCGCCCTGCAACTCCCTGCTTGTGAAGCTCCCTCCGTGTTCACACTTTCGTCCACGTTGTGACTTACTTTGCGGTCACAGTCTTCGATACGGCGCCTCTTAATACACCAAACACTTCAGCTGCCTCGGTTACCGAAGCACCAGCAGTTTTCCCTTGTTCGAATTCACGTGGCTCCGACATGATGCACTCACCATTACACAAGACCCTGTTGTGTCCACAACTGAGACTTGCAACGTAGTGAGGACATGGCAGGGGTGCCGACAGCGCAACCTGCAGGCTTGGCTACCATCTGCATTTGTGTTCAAGCGCACATTTCTCGCGGTGTTTCCATATTTTTGTCCTGTAATTTTCTTCTAGATTGATACTTCCTAAAACCGTAATTAAATCGTTCGAAAGCTAAGGTCTTACTACTTCAAAAACTAAAAACTTGCTACAGTATTACCTAATAAATTCTGGAAGCAGTCTCTCTATTTTGTGTACCCTCTAGGAAAGTGATGTTTCTGTTCGTTGCCATGGCCATATTCCCCAATCGTAACGTTCTTCTCCCTCGATTGCAAAATACGCAAAGTTGTTAAGAAGCCACGAGTGGCTATTATTTTTTACCGCGGGGAATAAGTGCCAGCTTGGGTGAATAAGATCGTTTAATATTCAAGTAGTTACTGGAATTCTATTAATCTTCGTTAGGTTTCTTTCTTTTCCAGTCCTGTATAATTTTGCTGCCGCAAATTAGTTTGCCTCCCAGGTTTCAACTGTCCTGCATTGTCCACGGTAAGTGGTGGTCCTTACGTTCATCGTATGCAACTTGACTGGTTTCAGCCTTATCGATTACGATATTATACCATGTTGTAATGATATCTGGCCGAGCGGTTCTAGGCGCTACAGTCTGGAACCGCGCGACCGCGACGGTCACGGGTTCGAATCCTGCCTCGGGCATGGATGTGTGTGATGTCCTTAGGTTAGTTAGGTTTAAGTATTTATAAGTTCTAGGCGACTGATGACCTCAGAAGTCAAGTCCCATAGTGCTCAGAGCCATTTGAACCATTTGTAATGATATCTATTTTTGGGTTGTTAATGTTTACCCGGATGTTCTTCCAGTTCTTGACAGGATATTTCTTCTCAATCTGATTTGAACTTTTTTTCTTTTCTGAGATATTCGAAAATCTTTCCGGTGTCGAGGTTTTGTGGTCCTTCAGGAAGCTTAATTTAAGATAATAGGACTGCACATATTCAGGTTGTGGACTTACCCTTCACACATCCGATGGAACAGTATTTCCTGTATGACTTAGGCTGCTCGATAACACTTTCCTGTTTTCAAGAACATCCTGTACTACTCGCGAATAGTAATACCATCTCGTGGCAGACACAAGGGCAAGTTTTTCTGAATAATGCTATGCAACACCTTTGATCTCTGCGGCTAATTTGAAAAGAAAGAAGAAACACCTGAAAAACGTGCCAAAAAGACACGGGCTTTGCGATTAAGAGGTTGCCGTAGGCATAATAACGTTGAAATGGTGCGCATAACATTGGCTGTATTTTGCATTTAAGAAGTTGTCTGTAATTAATTTCTATACCCCATTTGACTTGCCACTCGTAACGTTTGCACTGTCGTAGCTCTGAGCTATTACTTTTGCTCGGTCACAGGCCAATTAAGGATACAATTTCTTCTAGAATATACTCTGATATAGTATGAGCATTCTGACTATCTGGATTAACAAAGTTCCAAAATCTTTCAACAGATTTTCCCTGAACAATATAACGCAAAACAATAACCAAATGAAATTCCCAAGAAAGTGCTGTGGTTTCATCCGCGATTATTGGCACGTTTTGTTTCTTTACGAACCTCATCATGGTATATTTTCAACGCGCATTCGAGTAGTTTCTTCTGAACAGCCCTAAAAATTACTTTGGACACTGCTGCTTGACTGAGATGAACCTGGAGATCTTTATCCATTTACGCATAAAGGGGACCACACCGTGGTTCAGGTCAAAAACACCGATTTTCGCTTTTTATCATATTTCGATAGATTAAGGTTTTATTTAAGTACTCTCAAAAGGATTTTGCTGAAAAAAATTTTTCGATTATTTAAAGAACATTTTCCTACCACGTGTGTTTATGTGCCACACCCACTTTTCTGCATGTGTTTTAGATCTTTATATCCCCTACATTAGAAATTGTCGGTATTCTTTTGTTTCTGCTGTTTGTAAACAACACGCGTTCAAACACGCGGTTAGTTTTGTTAAAGTGTGATTGCTAGTAGTTGTTATACTTACATTTGCAGTGCTTGTTTACGTGTGTTTTGTTGTGTTTATTGAAGATAACGAAACGTAAAGGCATTTTCAAGAAACGACAATTTAGAGGAAACAAGTTTAGAAATCTTTCCGTGCAAGAGGTTACGTCGCCTTGCAACGATGTTTCTAATTGTAATTTTTCAACCAGTGCATCATCAAAGAAGCTCTCACCAAAATGGGATGAGAAGTTCCGCCTTATGCAAGACACCTTCTTTGTTTTGTTTCACCCATACATGTTTCAGCACTTTCGTGCTATCGTCAGGGGATTCAATTTTTATTTTTAACTGTAAAATTGTTGTTACATATTAACATTTGTGTTGTTTACAACATTATGTAGACGTTGCACTTATAATTTAATTGGCGAAAAGTGAGTGTAAGCATTAGCTACCATACCTTACATGATGTTATTGTCCATTTATTTTGGTAGCTATTCTGCTACACAATACACAACTTGACATCTGCAAACAGCAAAACGTAATTTGTTTTTCTGTTTGTTATGCATTTACGTACGAAAGTATGATTGTATCGCGTTTTCTGTCCGTAACTTACAGTTTTGAAGTTGTGGTGTGTTCTCCTGTGTTGTTAGCAAAGTAAATAGCTTACTTCTTAGCCTATGGTCGCGTGGCAATGCACTTTGTCTGATTACTCAAAACATAGGCGGAGTTTTCGCTGCCATTACGTGTTGTTGTGGCTGTGTGGTGTTCATTTGTTTCGTGGCGTGTTTTGCTGGGTGAGGCGCGCGAGTTTGGATTGTATTTGGCGCCAGTGGTGTGTGGTTTGTGTGGGTTTGCGTATGTGTGTTGAGTACTGGAGCAGAGAGAGAGAGAGAGAGAGAGAGAGAGAGAGAGAGAGAGAGCGCGATAGAGATAGAAAGAGATAGAGATAGAAAGTAACAGAGAGAGGTAGGGAGGGAGGGAGGGAGGGAGGGAGGGAGGGAAAGGTAGAAAGATTTTTTTTCCATGAGTAGTTTTGGTGTGTGGTGTGGGTGTTATTTGTATAGTTCTTCTATTATGGCGAAAAGGGTTTTGTTGCGCAGTGATGTGTATTCATTGAGTACTATCTTTCCTAGGGCTATTGATTTTTGGATATGGTAGTTTTCTTCCACAGTTAATTTTTTGTATAGGCTGCTGCTAGTTTTTAGGCTGTGAAGGTCAGTTTCAATGTTTGTTGGGTGGTGATTGTGTGCTATCAGGTGGTCTGCAAATTTTGAATGTGTGCTATTGCTTTTCAGTGCTCTGAGGTGTTCTGTATACCTGGTTCTGAAGTTCCTACATGTTTGGCCCACATATACAGATTGACAGCAGTTGCAAGTAAGTTGGTAAATACCGGACTGGCTGTATTTGTCAGTGTTGGTGATATTTCTTCCAAGTCTGCTTTGTATTGTGTTGTTGGTCCTGTATGCTATGTTGAGTCCTTGTTTCTTTAGTACGTTACCCACCATGTGTGTGACTTTGTTGTTGTCCCAGTACTAAAAATACACACGCAAACCCGCACAAACCACACACCACACACCACTGACGCCAAATACAATTCAAACTCGCGCGCCTCACCCAGCAAAACACACCACGAAACAAATGACCACCACACAGCCACAACAACACGTAATGGCAGCGAAAACTCCGCCAATGTTTTGAGTAATCGGAAAAAGTGCATTGCCACGCGACCATAGGCTAAGAAGTAAGCCTGTTTACTTCGCCAACAACACAAGAGAATGCACCACAACTTCAAAACTAAGTTACAGACAGAAAACGTGATACAGACTTATTTCCGTTCGTAAACGCATAACAAACAAAAATAAATTACGTTTTGCTGTTTGCAGGTGTCAAGTTGTATATTGTGTAGCAGAATAGCTACCAAAATAAATGGACAATAACATTATGTAAGGTATGTTAACTAATGCTTACACCCACTTTTCGGCAACTAAGTTATAAATGCAACTACTACATAATGTTGTAAACAACACAAATGTTAATATGTAACAAAGACTTTAAAGTTAAAAATAAGAATTGAACCCACTGACGATAGCACAGAAGTGCTGTAACATGTATGGGTGAAACAAAAAAGTGTCTTGCATAAGGGGGAACTTCTCATCCATTATTATAAATTTGAGAATATTATGTGATGTAATTTCTAAATTTGTACAATGTAGACAGTGTGGTGAGCCACAGATTGTGAAAATTTGTGAGAGTGCCAGTCGGAGAAAAGGCCTACCAATTGCTTTGGATTTAATTGCACTAAATGCTCAGCTGTGATTTCATTTATAAGTTCTTTAAAAACAGATGCAAGTGACCCTTATGAAATCAATACTAGACTAGTTTATGCCTTACGATCCATTGGCAAGAGCATGGCTGCAGGGAGAACATTTTGTTCAGTGATGAACTTACACCAACCACCAAATAAATTTGAAAAACTGGCTGCTAGGAAAGCAGTTGAGGAAATGATGGATGTTCAGATATTGCAGTTGCACTTGATGGAAGTTGACAGAAAAGAGGACACACTTCTCTGAATGGAGTAGTGACTGCCACGAGTCTAGACACGGGTAAAGTGTTAGATGTGGAGATAATGTCTGAATATTGAAAATGTTGTAAAGTCAATGAACATAAAGAACACAAGTGTGTGGTTAATTTTAGAGGAACAAGAGGTGGTATGGAAGTTCATGGAGTACAACAAATATTTCATCGCTATGTAGAAACAAGAGGCGTATAGTACACCAAATATTTGGGCGATGGTGACAGTAAGGCATACATCAATGTGGTGAACTCTAGGCCATATGGAGATGCCATTATTAGTAAAATAGGATGTGTAGGCTATGTTCAAAAACGTTTGGGAACAAGCCTGAGAAAACCAACTGTTGATATGAGAGTGAAAAAATTAGAAGATGGAAATTGTTGACCGGACAGGGTTGGTTAACTAGAACTGAAATATGAACTTTTGGGCCATATTCTGCCATAAATCCTCTGCTGATGATAAGCCATGTCATGGACTGTGTCCATCACGAGAAAATTCGTGGTGGAAATACAATAGGGCTCAGGCAACTGGAGAACCTTATTCTCACCAGCATTCTCTTCCTGCTGCTCTTATTACAGCAATTAAACCTATTTTCAGAGATTTGGCTCATCCTGACCTTCTAAGGAACTGTCTGCATGGGCAGATACAGAACCCAAATGAATGTTTCAACAGCATAATTTGGAACCGCCTTCCTAAAACTGTATTTGTAGGCATGCATACAATTAAACTAGGAGTTCGTGATGCTGTCATTACATTCAGTCGTGGTAATATTGGAAAGTGTTGGGTACTGGAAAAGCTGGGAATTAATCCTGGGCCGGCCGAAGTGGCCGTGCGGTTAAAGGCGCTGCAGTCTGGAACCGCAAGGCCGCTACGGTCGCAGGTTCGAATCCTGCCTCGGGCATGGATGTTTGTGATGTCCTTAGGTTAGTTAGGTTTAACTAATTCTAAGTTCTAGGGGACTAATGACCTCAGCAGTTGAGTCCCATAGTGCTCAGAACCATTTGAATTAATCCTGGTGAAAATACGATCACTGGGCTGCAACATTGCGATAAAATGAGGATAGCCGATGCAGACAGGTCTGCATCTGATATGGCCAAGAAGGCAAGACAAACATCGAGGAAGGTTAAAAATAAGTTGGAAGACCTGCTAGAGGCCAAAGAAGGGCCATCATATGCAGCAGGACAGTTTTAATCAGCTGTAAGTAACAAATTTCAAAAGTTTTTTCTTTAAAGTCAATTTCCCGCAAACTAAAATTTTCAGTACATGTGCCCCATTATATCGCTGTTCCGGAAGAACAATGATGCAACTGGAAAATTCACCAGATCGAGGTTTTGCACCAATCATCTCAGAAAAAGGTAGCGCATGCTGTGAAAGATCGTCGGAACTGTAGTTATATATAGTTCCGCCAGAGGGTAGTTGCACCTGTGTGGAAATATCGATTGTTGTGACTTGGGTTGTGAAGAACATTGTCGTAACTGTCAGTTGCGTGTTTCAGTTTGGTGAGTGTAGTAACGTATCCAGTGAAATAACGACACAAGTTATGAATACTGCGTCTAATTCAAGTGAAAAACCAGTCGTCCATAAGGAAAAAACTCCCATTAAAAAGCCTAAAAAAAGAATTCGAAATGTTAGCAACTGGGGCAGAGTAAAAGCCAAAACGTTAAGAAACAGTGGGGAAAGTTATACATCACGCACGGGTAAAATTGTCAAGGCTCGAAAAATGGCTGCTCTGTGTACTGATAAATGTATCCTCTCTTGTAGAAAGAAAGTAACAGAGGACTACAGATGTCAGCTGTTCACGAATTACTCAGCACTGGGATCACTACAGAGACTACGGGATTTTCTGAATACAAGCACTGAAACGCTCGTTCTCAAATAGTCATATTGCTGCCCAAAAACCTAGAAAGCCGAATTGAGTTTTCTACTTGGTGAAAGATGAGCAGAAGATTCGTGTGTGCAGAACATTTCTGATAAGCTCTTTGGGAATAGCCGAAAGGCAAATCTCTACTGTTACCGAAGCGAAAAGGGATGTGATTGGGATGGCTCCTGTGGAGACAACGGAAAACACCGTAAGACTGCTCCAGAAATCTTGGAGTCAGTTAGGAATCACAAACTCAGTTCGCCATATTGAGAGTCACCGTGTGAGAAGTGACACAACAAGACTATTCATCGATGGGCGCTTATCCACCGCAGAAATGCACAGAAATTACTCTTCTGGGCGATCTTCCGCTAACCTGCCAGCTGCGAATTATGACACCTACGCGCACATATTCAATACCGAATTTATTATCGGATATTTTGTTTCAAAGAAGGATTAGTGCGACCAATATGAAGCTTACAAAAACGGTACAGATGAAGAAAAGGCAAAGCTACAAGAAGCATTTCAAGAACATCAGGAAAAAAAAGACTTGAGTCGCATAGAAAAAAACCTTGGGTATGGAGTTGGCTCAAAATAAGAAGATACAACTAGCTGTTCATGATTTACAAGCTGTCTTACCGGTACCAACGGGACAAACATCTGCCTTTTTCTACAAGTCTAAGCTCAACTGTTACAGTTTCACAGTAAGTGTCCATACATATACTTTTTCACTATCTATTATTACTCTTCAAGTCTGTTCTACTTATTTTTGTTGTTTGTTGCAGGTCACTGAGATTGGAAACAACAAAACTACCTGTTTTTTTTTGGCACCAGGGCATTGGAAACCGAGGTGTGGTAGAAATAGCAACTTGTGTCTTACAATATCTTCAAGAGTTATCAAAGAACCTTCTTGGGACGGATGTCGTATTTTACTGTGACAGTTGTGGAGGGCAACAGAAGGACAAGTAAGTACCATAAACTCAGGCTGTGATTCGCAGGAATCATGTGACAAAACGATTCTGTTGTAAAAATCACATTGATTAAAATGTTCATTCTCTTCTATTTCAGATACATGACTGCAACGTATTTGTATGCAGTACAAATAATGGATATTCGGTCCATTACGCGCAAGTATTTGATTGGTGGTCACACCCAGAAAGAGGGGGACGCAATTCACAGCATCATTGAGAGAGCAGTTGAGAGTGCTAAGAAGTCAAGGCCATGAAACTTCCTGGCAGATTAAAACTGTTTGCCGGACCGACACTCGAACTCGGGACCTTTGCCTTTCGCGGGCAAGTGCTCTACCAAGCACGACTCACGCCCCGTTCTCACAGCTTTACTTCCGCCAGTAAAGCTGTGAGAACGGGGCGTGAGTCGTGCTTGGGTAGCTCAGTTGGTAGAGCACTTGCCCGGGAAAGGCAAAGGTCCCGAGTTCGAGTCTCTGTCCGGCACACAGTTTTAATCTGCCAGGAAGTCTCATATCAGCGCACACTCCGCTGCAGAGTGAAAATCTCATTCTGGAGTCAGGGCCAATTTATGTTCCCGATCAATACATATCATTCATCCGAAATGCAAAAAAGAAGGGAAATCCGCTACACCTTAGAGAAATGGGCTTTTCAGATTTCAATGATATTAAAGCTTTGCATGATGACATGGCTCCTTACGTGGCCAAGGACGTTGACGAGACTATTTTCAAAGTGTCCGAAATTAAATTATTTCCATGTGAAAAGGGAAGTGATGTGTTTCAGTATAAGAATAGCTACAAACAGTCAGAGTGGGGACAAGTTCAGTTCAAAGGGAGAAAGAGGCGTTTAAAAGGGAATGTAGCTGGGAGTAATTTGGATCTGAAACCTGCTTATACTACAAAAATGACCCTCTCAGGAAATAAAATTCAAGATTTAAACAATTTGTTTAACAGCAACATCATTCCTAAATATTACAAGGCCTTCTATGATTCTCTTTCCACATAAATATAATTTGTTGCTTTTATGTAATTTGGAAATTCTTTATTTCAGTTCTTATGTTATTTTATGTCGGTTTAAGATGCAAATAATAAAAATGATAGTAAAACAATGAAAGTGTAAGAGTGAACAAAAAAATTATGATTTAGAGAGATATTTCTTTTGTTCCCCACACACCTCCTTTAGTCGTATTTGTTAATTTCGATAACGAAGTCGGAAGAACAATGACACATTTACTTAAAGGGTTGCAAGGGGGTGAATAGGATGCTGTTTGAAAGAAATAATTTTGGTATTTTGTAGAGAACACTTAGTGTCACAATTAGGCCAATTTTCAATTCCATAGATAATTTTACTGTTGTTTTATGAAGTTTTTAAAAAATGTCATTTGATTTTCTGCCTCTCCAGTAAACTATTCATATTGATAATTATGTCATTCTTCTTCTGGAACGGCGATATCAGAAACTATCATAGATAAATGAATGAAATTTTCAGAGACTCTGCATAACATAAAAAGCCACCTCTGGTACTACATTCATTAATATTCCCCCATCAGGAAGTTCACAAAAAATATTTTCTGCAGAAAAAACTTAATATTTTTTGTTAATAAATTTAAAAAGTAGTTCTTAAAAACTATAAAATGGATAAAGTAGATTTTAGTTCAGTTGACTATTTGCATCATGTAACATACAGTAAAAATATTAAGGTCCTGCATCAAATAGTTTTTTCAGAAATAGGTCAAATACTTGCCTAAATTAACATGGGTTAGATAGGCAGGGTGTGGTCCCCTTAAACTGAATTAGCTCACGAAAAACATTTTGAGAGCCTTCAGATGCATCGTGGCCCCTGACAGCCAGTTCCAAAGCGCCACAGCACCCAATACAGTTTACAGTTAAATAGAGTATATACCTGTTTTTTCTACTTGTTTGTTGTGGCTGTACATTGCATGTGTATATTGAGAATCAAATTTCAACTGAACGTTCGTTTTGCCAAGAGATGAAAGACTCAGAACATCATTCATGTGTCGCTTTGATATTTCATGTACTTTCACTTTAGACCATACATGCCAAATACCAGTTATTCCGGTCTTACACCAATGAATGTGTCTCCCCAAACAACACAAAAGGCAAACAAAAAACAGCATAGTTTTCTTCACATCCACAGATACATTTCTTCTTTTGGTAAATTTCCCCATTTGGACTTACAGCACCGATTTTTTGTTTGCTGCTGCACATTCGGGTTCTGGAGTTGCCTTACTAATATTTTATCTGATTTTTTTTCACCGAGAGTCCTGTCGCTAAATGACGTTTTTAATAATTCACTTGGTTTATTCATATTTGTAACTTTCTCAGTAAACTGAATTTTCACGTAAGAAAACATTCTGCACACAGCTACACTGTTTTAATTACCTTACCTCACAGTGAACTACAATCTGTTTGGATAGAACTGTAGTACACGAACGTAAACAGGAATGATACACTGTTGTTTCCATAACAGGTGCTCCACACGTGATGAATACGTCATTTTTTTGTTCTGTACCAACAGCCCTCCTGTTGCGAAATATACAGATACTGAAATAATGCGACTTACTTTCAGAATCTAATGGTATAATTATATTCAAATGATATATAGCCATTCAGATTAATCTGAGTTTCCGAATGCATTAGCATTAAATTGCAGAAAGACTAACACTTGACTATAGGAAGTTTAAACCCGAATGTGTTCTAACATGGTCCCTAGATGGCAGAATCGTGCTTCCGTAGGTTCTACACTTCACTGCTCTCTGACGGGTGGATCGTAAAGCTCCGAGTGAAAGAAACCTTGGCTCTTCCCCTCACCGTAAAAATCCTGCACAGTAGATACCGACAGCCTAGCTTCACAGTCCTTATGAGAGCATACGGTGACAGTCAAGAGTTAGCTACAAGCTTCAGATAACTACCGCGAGAGAGCGCGCGGCGTAACACGTCTCTTCAAATCAGAGAACATAATTCGTATAGATTTCTTTTTTCTCTCACACAAGAGGTGTCACGGTACAGGGGCACTACCCCAGAAGCCGCCCCTGATTATGACCCTCTGAAAGAGTTTTTAAACTTTTCTACGATCCTTCCAGGTGGTGTTTGTTGACTTTCGTATATTCAGTGAGGTTCCACGGCCAGCGAACTGTGCCATAATGCGGCGCCATTAACCGCCATCAGGGTGTGATCTGTTCAAAAATGGTTCAAATGGCTCTGAGCACTATGGGACTCAACTGCTGAGGTCATTAGTCCCCTAGAACTTGTTAAACCTAACTAACCTAAGGTCATCACAAACATCCATGCCCGAGGCAGGATTCGAACCTGCGACCGTAGAGGTCTTGCGGTTCCAGACTGCAGCGCCTTTAACCGCACGGCCACTTCGGCCGGCTGGTGTGATCTGTCTGTGGCGGTATACGTAATATACGCGATTGGTACGTACCAAACCGCGCTCACTTCTTATCACAGCACACACTCTTGGCCTAACCCGAGTAATTGTCTTCAGTGTATTGTCTGAATTTAACTCACTGAAAGGAAATGAAGTCAGTCGGATGAAAATAAGTGAAGATGCAACGGCAAGACATGACACTGACAAGAAATGAAATGAAATCAGCGAAAACCGTCCTGAAATACCGAAAAAATGGTTCACATGGCTCTGAGCACCACAGGACTTAACATCTTAGGTCATCAGTCCCCTAGAACTTAGAACTACTTAAACCTAACTAACCTAAGGACATCACACACAGACGGCCGCGGTGGTCTCGCGGTTCTAGGCGCGCAGTCCGGAACCGCGCGACTGCTACGGTCGCAGGTTCGAATCCTGCCTCTGCCATGGATGTGTGTGATGTCCTTAGGTTAGTTAGGTTTAAGTAGTTCTAAGTTCTAGGGGACTGATGACCACAGCTGTTAAGTCCCATAGTGCTCAGAGCCAGCCATCACACACATCCATGCCCGAGGCAGGATTCGAACCTGCGACCGTAGCAGTCCCGCGGTTCCGGACTGCAGCGCCTAGAACCGCACGGCCTTTTTGAAGGCTGCAGCGTATATGTAACGTAGCGCGACTTCGATGCGGTTATATACTGAAGAGCCAAAGAAACTGGTACACCTGGCTAATATGGTGTGGGGCTCCCGCGAGCACGCAGAAGTGCCGCAACACGACGTGGCGTGGACTTTATTAATGTCTGAACTAGTACTGGAGGGAACTGACACCACGAATCCTGCAGGGCTGTCCATAAATCCGCAAGAGTACGAGGGGGTGCAGATCTCTTCAGAACAGCACATTACAAGGCATCCCCATATACGCTCAATAATGTTCATGTCTCGGGAGTTTGGTGACCAGCGGAAGAGTTTAAACTCAGAAGAGTGTTCCTGGAGTCACTATGTAGCAATTCTGAACGTTGATGGTGTCGCATTGTTCTGCTGGAATTGCCTAAGTCCGTCGGAATGCACAATGGCCGTGAATGGATCCAGGTATCAGACAGGAAGAATCCTTTCTAGACGTATCTGGGGGTCCATATCACTCCAACTGCACACGCTCCGCATCATTACAGAGCCTCCACCAGCTTGAACAGTGCCCTGCTGACACGCAGGATCCATGGATTCATGAGGTTGTCTCCATACCCACTCACGTCCATCCGCTACACACAATTTGAAACGAGACTCGTCCGACCAGGCAACAACAGTCCAATGTCGGTGTTGACGGGCCCAGCCGACGTGTAAAGCTCTGCGTCGTGCAGTCTTCAAGGGTACACGAGTGGGCCTTCGGCTCCGAAAGCCCATATCGATGATGTTTCGTTGAATAGTTCGCACGCTGGCACTTGCTGATGGTCCACCACTGAAATCTGCTGCACTTCTGTCATGTTGAACCATTCTCTTCAGTCGTCGCTGGTCCCGTTCTTGTAGGACATTTTTCCGGCCGCAGCAATGTCAGAGATTTGATGTTTTAACGCATTCCTGATATTCACGGTACATTCGTGAAATGGTCGTACGGAAAAATCCCCACTTCATCGCTAGCTCAGGGATACTGCGTCCCATCACTCGTGCGCCGACTATAACACTACGTTCAAATCTTGATAACCTGCCACGGTAGCAACAGCAACCGATCTAACAACTGCGCCAGAACATTGCTGTCTTATATAGCCGTAGCCGACCTCAGCGCCGTATTCTGCCTGTTTACATATCTCTGTAATTGAATACGCATGCCTATTCAAGTTTCTTTGACGCTTCAGTGTATAAACACCGACATGCACGCAATGGATTAATGTGGCATTCGAATCTTTCCGAGGTGCGTGCGGTAAATGCGGAAACGTGATCTATTCCGACGTCATTACCAGATGCATCCAAAAAAGGCCAACGTTGTGTTATTCTTTTCTCGGATGCCGAAGGACAAACACAGGTAGACATCCATTGAATAATGAAGAATGTTTATGGGGTAACATATCTGTCGAAAAGCACCACTGTGGAATGGTGCGCGAAGTACCGTGCTGGTCGCGGTTCGGCACAAGACGCCGGCCGATCTAGGAGGCCAGCCTCATCCGTTACAGATGAGTGGGGAAGCTTCAGCCTCAGCCCTCTAGTACTAGTCTCACCCCATGCAATTGTCATGCCTCCGGTCCCTCAGAAAAGTCTTTGAAGGGTTCACGTTTCCTGTCGGACGAGAGTGTGCAGCAGTCAGTTACGGACATCTACCTCCAACATCTACATCTACGTGATTACTCTGCTATTCACAATACAGTGCCTGGCAGAGGGTTCAATGATCCACCTTCAAGCTGCCACTCTCTAACGGCGTGCGGGAAAAAACCAGCACTTACGTTTTTCTGTGCGAGTCCTGATTTCTCTTATTTTATCGTGATGATCATTTCTCCCTATGTAGGTGGGTGCCCACAGATTGTTTTCGCAATCGGAGGAGAAAACCGGTGATTGAAATTTTATGAGAAGATCCCGTCGCAACGAAAAACGCCTTTGTGTTAATGACTGCCACTCCAATTCACGTGCCATGTCTGTGGCACTGTCTCCCCTACTTCGCGATAATATAAAACGAGCTGCCCTTCTTTGTACTTTTTCGATGTTATCCGTCAGTCCCATCTGATGCGGATCTCACACCACACAGCAATAAACCAGAATAGGGCGGACAAGCGTGGTGTAAGGAGTCTCTTTAGTAGACCTGTTGCACCTTCTAAGTCTTCTGCCAGTGAATCACAGTCTTTGGTTTGCTCTACCCACAACATTATGTATGTGGTAGTTCCAATTTAGGGTATTTGTAATTGTAATCCGTAAGTATTTTGTTGAGTTTACAGCTTTCAGATTTGTGTGACTTATCGCTTAATCAAAATTTAGCGGATTTCTTTTAATACTCATGTGATTAACTTCACACTTTTCTTTATTCAGGTTCAACTGACAGTTTTCGCACCATGCAGATATCTTATCTAAATCATTTTGCAATTCGTTTTGGTCATCTGATGACTTTACAAGACGGTAAATGACAGCATCATCTGCAAACAATCTGAGACGGCTACTCAGATTGTCTCCTATGTCGTTAATGTAGATCAGGGAAAATAGAGGGCCTATAACACTTCCTTGAGGAACGCCGGATATTACTTCTGTTTTGCTCTATGACTTTCCGTCTATTACTACGATCTGTGACCTTTCTGACAGGAAATCACGAATGCAGTCTCTCAACTGAGGCGATATTCCATAGGCACGCAGTTTGGTTAGAAGTCGCCTGTGAGGAACGGTGTCGAAAGCCTTCTGGAAATCTAAAAATATGGAATCAATTTGACAGCCCCTGTCGATAGCACTCATCGCTTCGTGAGTATAAAGAGCTAGTTGTGTTTCGCAAGAACGATATTTCCTGAATCCGCGCTGACTACGTGTCAATAAATCGTTTTCTTCGATGTTCTTCATAATATTCGAATACAGTATATGTTCCAAAACGCTACTGCAAATCGATTTCAGTGATATGAGCCTGCAATTAAACAGGACACGGTGTTTTACCAAATAGGTTTCTTCAACCTCATTCGTCGATGGTATGATTACCTCAATGCTCACAGCGATTTTGCTTTATTGGCATACCGATTCTAGACTTAACGGCCTTCGAAAGTAAAGTGTTTGATGATCCCTTATATAAGAATGTACTGAAATTCTCACGAAATGAATGGAATCAGGCGTGGCCAGATACCCTATTGGTTTAGCCTGTCCTTGGCAACCATGGGGAGCGAATACGTCAGCGGGCCGAACGAGGAAATGTTTATGGGTTTCAATTCCGCGTTTGGTTGTCGGGACCAGCAACTTGGTGTTATTCTATGTACAGAAATTTTACGTTAATGGTGCCTATCCAGATAATGATGTAGCTCAGGCCTGCAGAGTAACGCGTGGCGCGCTAGCTTGGGGCAGGGTCAGTCAGACCGGGATCAAACCGCGCGGCGCATTAACTGCCGATGGTCTGATACACGATACACCATCAGCTTGAGTGCGGTTTCTAGACTGTTGTCCACGCTCGTTCACGATCAATGGACCACCCTGTATATGACATTTATTAATATTAACTATTTTTTGTAAAGTCACGAAGAGTGAAACAAACTCCGACAAATCGAACTCTCAGTTCTCGTTAGCACCAAATCCTTTAATTTAAGGCTAGTGCATTGTGGCTACGTATCAGCTCCCACAAATTGACTGACGATACCCATTTTGATTTCAGATAACTCCTGCCAGGCTATACTGCACCAAGTCTGTCAACTTGAAACACGCAGGCCCTTCATCAAACCATAATTACGGGCGCCATTTTTTTTAGATGAAAGCCTCAAAGTCCAAAGTACGATCAGTCATAATACTCAATCAGATCCTTTGTATGTCTTTTCAGTGCCCCCTCCCCCCCAAAAAAGTGCATACTTTGCATATTTTTGCTCATTTGAATTAGCACCTACCCTTAAAGTGCAAGTCACGTTTAATGTGTTTTGCATTCTATGTCCACATCGACGAATATTTTAAAACACACACACACACACACACACACACACACACACACACACACACACGAGAGAGAGAGGGAGGAGAGAGAGAGAGAGAGAGAGAGAGAGAGAGAGAGAGAGAGAGAGAGAGAGAGAGAGAGAGACACTGTAACGCAGCATTTGTACTGTAATATTTAATTTTATTCTTTTACACGAATGTGTTTTTTTTTAATTTCCTAATTACGAGTGATCAGTTTCACTGTTGGCAGTGTTTTGAATAATATGAGCAATGCATGTTTGGTGTGAAGGTTCGTTACGCACGGTTGAATCACATTAATGTGACTACCGCCCATGTTCGACGTGAAGGTGCAGACGGCAGGTGGGAGCCCTAGCAGTGGAGGGTACATTAAGGATGTCGGCAGGACGGACAAAACAGTTCAGCTTTCGTGCCGAGGGTAGAAGCATTTTCGAAACGGCTAAGTTTGTAAACTGTTCACGTGTCGCTTTTGTTAAAACACAGTGTGCATAGCAAAATGGCGCCGAGACAACTACGGTGCACCGGGGGTCACAGATGACAGGAGCGAATGATGGCTGCGGTGGAATGTACATACTGATAGACGTGGAACTCTGGAGCAACTGGCCACCCAAATGAACCGAGGGGCTACCGACAGTGTTTCTTCAACGACAGTTGAGGGAACGTCGCAGGCGCCTAGTTGACGCACCCGTGCTGACTTCTGTTAATCGGCGACGAAGGCTGGAATTTGCACGGCAGCCCCAGCAGCTGGAGTCCAGTGAGTGGAGACAGGCGGCCTTTACAGATCAATCATCCATCAGAAAAAAGATGGCAGTCCGCGTGTACGGCGTACAACGTCTGAATGCAAACACCGTGCAACAATCGTCGGAAGCGTCCAGGCCGGGGGAGGGAGTGTTATAGTCTGGGAAACTTTTTCGTCATTACGGAAGGCGGTTCCAGACAATTATGAATTTATCCTTTCACACAGCTATCAGTGAACGTGCGTGGTTCGAAGAGCTCCAGGATAAGTTTACCGTACCCCCCTGGCCACCAGACTCCTCAATCGAGAATACGTGTGACCACCTGGAGCGGGCTGTTCGTGCCTCGGAAACCTAGCAGAGCCAGTCACGTCCCTGTCGGTGCCTTCCAGACCCCCGTCAACTCTCTTCCTGCAGGTCTCGCAGCGGTCCGCACTGCAAAACGTGCTTATTCGGGCTGTTGACAGGCGGTCATATTAATGTGACTCGACAATGTTCTCATGGTCAACATTATTCCAAGTTGTTTTTACCCAAAACAGGATCGAGGACCTATTGTCCTGTATTACGAATTATGAATGCAAATTCGACTATTATTAATTACCATAATTCTGCCAGAAAATAAAATTAATTTTTTCTCGATTTTGAAGATTCGTATTATTCTCAGTTAAATCGAAGAGAAAGCAAAAATTGGCTCTGAGCACTATGGGACTTAACGTCTGAGGTCATCAGTCCCCTAGAACTTAGAACTACTTAAACCTAACTAACCTAAGGACATCACAAACATCCATGCCCGAGGCGGGGTTCGAACCTGCGGCCGTAGCGGTCGCGCGGTGCCAGACTGTAGCGCGTAGAACAGCTTGGCCACCCTGCCCGGCCGAATAGAAATCAGGGAGAGTGCTTAAATGCGGGTTTGTGTTGTGTACGACTTCGTACACAATGGTAAGGAGAGGTTGGCCACAGAGTGCTGCAGCAACTGGACAGCAGCAGAAATTATTGGCGGACAAATTAAGACAACAAACAGAATATTTCCTTAACTTGTATTCCACAAAATACACGAGGACTCGTTACAAATAACGCAGCTCTCAATGTTAACAAGCACGAGGCTCACCGTTCTAAGGACAGATGGTGGTGTAGCGAAGAGGCTGAAAGTGCAAGTGGGTTGAGAGCGCTCGTAGTCGAGGCCCCTCACACGACCGCTACCGTCGTCTGGCGGAAACTTTACATTCCGTTGTCAACTTCGCGACGCCGGTGGGGTGGTATGATAACAAAAATTGCAGTATAACAACAGTAACTGCGTATGCAATTTGTTTCCTTTTTTCATTTCTTCATTTGTAGTTAGACTTGACATGTGTACTGGGTATGTCTCGCGACGACTTTAGCGAGCTTTGTCCACCCCAAAGCAGACAGGACATTCCAGCACCGGGACCATCCAGACCCCCTCCCCCCTTTAAGCTTACGAGGTGGAGAAAGTGCCCAGCCGCAGACACGGCCGACTGCCACGAAGCCCTCAGCCCTATGGACAAGGAGCCGGGTTGCGCTGACCAATTGGCCGAATACAAAACGAAAGTTTTACTGCTCTGGATGTCCGCAAAACGTTTCTGTGGTGGAAGGAGGATCTTAAACAGCACAGGCAGCTTTTTGAGCCATTTATAAGAGGAAATTTCTTGGAGAGATATAGTTCTTGGAAACTTTCTAAAATACACCTGCAGTCTCTGAAAATAATGATTACATCGTTCAGCCACCGTTTCGGCGACTAGCCAAACAGCTTTGCTTCTTTGTGTGTTCCCACGCCAGAGGTGGCAAAAATAAGACATTAGGACTGGCTGGAACATTTGAGAAGAGGAGGATCACTACAACTGATTGGGATGGCCTGATTTTGCTCTGCTTATTGTGGGAGTACAGCAGCAACAGCTTAATTTTTCTTGGGCAGGACGCTAAATTTAAGTTTCTGACTGGCAGTTGCTACTTGAGACACGAAAGACTTTCGCAGAATAGAGAGACTCTGTACTCTTTCGACGCTTCAGAGTGCTTTCATTTCAGACACTTTAGTTTTAAATAAGCAGTTTCAGATAAGCGGTTAAGTAATTTTGATTCTAGACTTGAGTGAGGACGCTTCAGGCGGAGACTTGGCCTAGCAGACGTACACCAACTGCAGCCAAACAGTCGCACTTGAAGAGTCACTGGCGCCACCCGCACCCAGCACATTCACACTTCAACGATGGCGAGGCAGACGTACAGTACAGATCGCAATGAATTTACTAACGTTCGATTATTTCACGATTAGGTTCGACTTGCCCGCTAGGGGATTCACAGTTACACAATAACTTCTATTTCGAGCAAGACAATGACCATCGTCGAGTAACGGATTTTGTTCAGATAGTTTTAATATGTAAGGAAGCCGAATTTACCATCACATACTTCCCCATCCCATATTTTGACAACCACAACTCGGTCAAAATTTGTTTCTTCGTTGTATTATTAATGCTTGTTACATTCGGAGTAAGTTTTTACGGAATTTTTTGACAATATTTTAAAATCAATTATTGTTAATATAATCAGGGATTTATCTTACCTTTGAGTTCCATTTCATAGTCAGTATTTCCTTGCATATTTAGTAAAAATACCGTTGCACACAGTTTAATTAGCAGTGTTTTATTGGGCAGAGAGCTAGACAGTCAAACAGCTAGTATCATTATTCTTTCTTTAACAAAGCGAGAGTTTCGCAAATTTATGTTTGATTATAACCAATTGGTCTCAGAAATAAACTGTCTGCTTTAGGGCTGGCGACACATTTATTTTCTTGTAAGATTGTAGTAACATCAAAATACAAAATTTTCACTCCAGTCACCAACTGTTTGATATCCCATTCAATAGTACTTTTGTTGGTAAGTGTTAGTATGGCACCGAGTCAAATGTTTTTCTTAAGTAATGAAATACTGTATCCAGCTGACTGCCTCGATTTTACACTGGTTAGGCGTCTGCCTGTTCGGTCTTGACAACGTTTATGTCCATCGGCTCCTTGGCCGACCACTCCTTACTTGGCGTTTGTAGTTCAGGATTTTCTTTGATAGAAATTATTATCTTTCTTTCTGTGAATATGTTGTTGCTACCTCTGTCAGTATTCAGTTATTTACTCAGTAATACCATGTACATTCAATTGTATAATAGATGAACGCCAGTGAAACTCGAGTGTAGTTTTGTGGATAAGTTTTCCTTCTTGGAGACGGGTCAGCTGCAAATTCTGTATCGAATCTGACAGGTATTCTATAGACCCCTGGAGTCTGTCCCTTTCTCACGTCTTCCAATGTACGCTATAATCGATCGTGATTAGATATACAATATTTGTGGGAAAGGCATTAATTTCGAATTAATTTGACCGAAACGATATGGAAAAGTATACAACTAATCGCCAGAATGGCAGCTGAATACGCAACCTTAGTAAAGACTTAGAGAAAAGAAATGTAATTAAAAGCAGCAATTTAGGCTGGTTAGTGAATTTATCATTTATTAAAATTATATAGGTAGATCTAGCGAGTGAGAGAGCGAGCAAGAATGTTGGTGGAGGGTGGTTTTATGTAAAATTATACACTTACTTTATATTTACTGGTTTAAGTGTATTAGTCGGCCACAGTATTATTGCACCTGAGAGCGAGGGCGCTTCGCTCGGCTTATCTTGAGTTTCCATCGTGATATTTCACGAGGAGCCTACGAACCACTTCGCATTTTCCCTAGTCACCACAGTACTTCTTCACTGTAAGGTCACCGCTTGTTTCCGATAGCGGGCACGGGAAGCCAAGTGCAGTAACATCGTGGCTGTATAGTACGCACGTTGATGGCTTTGAGTACTTAGTCAAATGTAAACAAAGAAGAGAAAAGGGCGAGACAGCGAAGATCGCATACAGTTGTGCAAATTTCGCAGAAAAAGCGAACGACCCAGGTATTAGTATAGAAGTAAGGAGGCTAATTACTTAGTAACCCGATACACCAGTAAGTGGAAGCTCGTAAAATTGGTAACAGAAGTGCCACAGCATACTGTTTTCTTCATAGATGAATGTGTTCTACAATGTGCTGTTCTCGAAACAATGTTAGTTTATGGTCCATCTGACTGAGTACCATGCTACAAAATTTACTGAAATCTGTAATAGCGTTTGTCGTGAAGAATGGTAAATCTATTGAACACCCATGTATAGACACTACGAGCTCAGAATTGCTAGGGAATTACGACAATATCTACAGGGGTCTACAATATTAGTAATGTGGTTCAAATGGCTCTGAGCACTATGCGACTTAACTTCTGAGGTCATCAGTCGCCTAGAACTTAGAACTAATTAAACCTAACTAACCTAAGGACATCACACACATCCATGCCCGAGGCAGGATTCGAACCTGCGACCGTAGCGGTCGCTCGGCTCCAGACTGTAGCGCCTAGAACGACACGGCCACGCCGGCCGGCTATTAGTACTGTCCCAACAGCAGATACACACTGGCGTAGACAGAAAAAAAGTGCTTGCATTCTGCGCACCGAGACGAATATATTTTTATCTGCACACAGGTCTTCATTTGTTTGGGTAAGCTAAGACATGAACTACGAGGTCTTACCTGTAGTTAAGCTCAGCAGCAGTGAAGACGAAGCTGGTGCTGGTGGCAGCGAGGAAGAGCGTCGGGAAGCCCATCAGCACGAAGGAGAGGATCTGGTACTTCCCGAAGTGGCCCAGCTCCTCCAGGATGTCGTCCAGGTCGACCTCCATGCTGGACATCCCTCGCTCCCTGAAACATTAGACGCCATTCACTATACCAGCTACACGCTGCTGCGTTCTTTCTTCAAACACTGTCTAGTTCAACTTATCCTCTGCTAACGTAGCTGGAATTCTTCGACTTGATTCACCGGAATGCTATTCGCAACGCCTCCTCCCAAGCTTTGGTGATTAGACACGAAGCGTGGAATCACCTGTCCACAGAATCCTCACGGCTATAAGGCGTCCTGTCAGTATGTACAACTGGCGGTCCTCTCGCACGTAGGCAAACGTACAGTCAGCACTCCGCCAACAGAAAGACCACGCTTCTATCCTGATATAGCGATCCAAGTATACCAAGCAAACGATTATTTGTACACTTACACCGTCGTTTCCAGAATATGGAATCGCCTGATTCTCTTCACAAATGTATCTCCAAAATGTTTCAACAGCTCAGAAAAGCTAAGTTTTATTTTCTTCCTGTGGAAACTATAGCCGTAAGAGAAGCGTATACAGATTTCTTCCGGTTTTCAAGGTCTTGACTTCATCCGAGTCGATGCCATTTTTGCTTCTTATAGGTCTAAAGGGCAAGCGAAGCGGCATTCCAAGAAAGGAAGCCTTCCTTTAGCTTTACCAATGCACCCTCCGTGAAATCTGAAGTAAGATGATAAAATATCTGTGGATGAAGTCTCCTTCCGGCATTATTCATAATGGAGGAAGTCACACACACCGGTTCCCCCACTCGATTTTCACCCTCTGAATTGCATCGTTTGGTCAGGCAGAACCATTTCCAAAGACAGACTCATATCTATTCAACGTTAAGTCTTAGATATGCATTCAGGCCGTTATGTCACGCAAATTTAGGTTTCACAACGTTTATCAACCAAAACTGATGATATCAACTGCTTGCAGCATCCTTCTTAGCCCCGTTCTGCCAAGACACCACCTCTACATAACGTGGCATGCTGTTCACATGCAAGAAAAGAGAAAGAAACAGACGACTGTTTCTGCAGCAATTATGTTGATTTTATTTTAATGATACATCAGTCAATTAATGTGTTTAACAAGAAGAGATCATGTCACTGCAGGTACCTTTCAGTGGTCTACACCGCGGTACTTACTGAAAGAAAATTAAGTACGTATATAAATAAATAAGGCAATAAAAAATTAATAGAAGCTGCTGCCGCCTTTCTTGCAATAGCAAGCACTAGCCTAATGTGTTGTAAACAGAAACGGAAGGACTCATATAGAAAAAAATGAAATTTTGTTCACAAACATTTGGAAATTTGTGGTAAGATCTTATGGGTTTTGTTCATATTTATCTATAAAGACACACGGAAATAAAACAAATTACATTACAAAACATTTCACATCCCGAAGCTGACGACGATGTCTTTTGGAAAGTCTTATATGACCCCTCCCAAGAAAAATTAAGAAAAATCAGAGTCCCTCCAGGTTGTGGCACATATCAGACTGACTATAATTGTTCCTGACAAATGGTATTCCAGCCGGCTTTGTCAAATAAACATTTTTTATTATACAGGTTACTGAATGAGCACCATGAAGAAGTAACTGACTGATGTAATTACTGTTATCTTCAGAAAATTTTAGGAAAGTCTTTAACATGTGTAATCAATGAACGGTTTCAAATCTTTCATCCAGTGTCTCCTGCATGAGCCTGGTGTTGAAACTGAAGACAGTAGACAAAGCTGAAATACTCACATATGAGAATACTAACATTCCAGTTTTTGACCGCCGCACAGTCAAATAAGACACACTGAAATGAGATGCTCAGTAGTGAAAAAACAATTAAAACTACTGACATGCAACAGGACACCAGGCCCTGATGGAACACTATTTGATTTTGCACTGAATACGATGATGGAATTAGCCTCCTTGCTAGCTGATTTGTATGTAGAATCTCTTGCGCCGCGAACAATCCCGCGTGACATGAAAAGACAGCACATCACTTCTGTATACAGGAAGGATTGAGGAACGGATGCACCCAAGCACAGACCAATATCGGGAACGTTCGTCTGTTGCAGGACCCTAGATCACATTCTGGAGAAAATCAGCCCCTCTTCAAATATAAGCACGGATTTAGGAAAACAGTTTGCCGGCCAAAGACAGGGAACGATCACTCTACTAAATCCCACTGCAAGACAAAAACAAGGGCTTAAAATATATTGTTTTGTGCTGGTTAACGTTGAGCGAAATAGCTATGTACCAATGTAGAACACTTTGACAGGAAGCCCTTACAAAACAAATATGGTAAAGCAGGTCACGTACCATAGAGGTTTTTAAAACACATATTCTACGCGTCCCCATGTCTCTTAAAGAAGCGGGCAGTTCTCCAAGTGAACAAAGGGTTGATCTCTTTTCTGCAGATAAAATACATCCTCCTAAAAGTCGGCGCTTTACAGTCAAGTAGCAAAATAGATTAATATGTTATCAACCAATATAGATGCATTTATTCTGAATTTACTGACATCTTGACTGAGACGTTTGTGGACACCCAATACGAGCTTAGCTCGAGAAAGCGACGATGAAGATATACTGTCACTCAAAAATGAAACAACCCAAACATTCAGATTAAATTGTTTCCCGTGGCGACGGGAATTTTTATGGTGAAATCAGTGGAGAATAATTCCAACGAAGAAGCAGTAACATCTGTCTGTCTGTCGTAGGGGTTTGCCAGAGTTATTAAAATCGTATTTGATCTTTCTAAGGTGGCTATTGATTACCTTTTTCTTATTACTTGTTCTACTTTGTAAAGAAATCTTCTATGGAATCATCATCAATTGCGTATTTATAATAGTTAACCGCTCGCTCATTTACGGGCATTGCAAAGTAGTGATCTTTTTCATGTTCGAAGCTGTTGACTGTGAGAGTAATTACGTCGTTCCCATAGGTCCCGGTATAGACGTAGCCCTATATTCAGCTCAACAGCACGCTAGGTGAAACACAGGCCTTGCATGTGGATTCTATGCTCTTTTATCGTTACAGCATACCTCCATCTCTCACGATGGAGATCACAATTACGTTTACCCGATAATCTGTATAGGTATAGTTCCCGCCTCTACTTCTGCATCAAGTGAGTTGTTAACCTGTGATAAACCCACACACAGTTAATTGCTATTTTTATAAATGTAACTCGTGTTCAAGTTTGACGTCTACTACAAGAAACGAATTTAAGAGACCTGGACATTATAGAGTGACATTAGATTCGAGAGATTCTAATATTCATTTCAAAGATCCTATGTAATATAGTCCTTGTGGATGTGTAACTAGTGAAAAAATTTAAAGATATTTTTATTTAAGACTAATAAACTTCTCATGAAACCTGTAAATTTACAAAATAGTGAGGTGCATATGATATGAAAAAAATGTGGGAGCCATATATTTAATTTCCTTTGTTCATGTCATCAGGTGATACTATTGTGAAGCAAAGACAAGGTGTGGGTATCAGAGAACGTGGGCAATTAAATTACGTGGGTGTACTGGAAACACATTTATTTATTTATCGTTTTCATCGTTCCCATGTTGTTCATACTTACTTGGTCTTCGAAAAGATTGAAAACGCAGAATGGAGCTAAGGGAATGTTTGCGTAAAACTGTGGTGTATTGTCATGCATTGAGGACACAGAACTATCGTGTAAAAACTGTTATGCGTAAACCTAGGACTACGCTGAGAGTTCTCGGAGGGAAAACTATGTGAATTTTTCATTGGTGAATTTTCAACAGTTCTATGCATCATAATTTTCATTTGTATTTCCATCTTATTAATAATTCGTTATAGTTCCATCATATCGTGTGAATTTTGCTTGCGTTGTTGCATCTTCTGTTTCCTTGATGCATGCAGCACAGCTAGCGAACTGCTAGCAATCAGTTGGTTGCTACGTTCCACCTGCTGTTCCCATTGGTCCTTGATGTGTAGAGTATCTTTCTGATGAAGTGATGTGTTGTACAAACATTTTTCGAACCGACGAATGATGATCGCTACTATAAAAATTTTATTTTCCTCATGTATTAGAAGATCTACTGTTTGGGTCTCTTATTTATGAGCACTTATCATGAGATGGATGGACTGAGTGTGTCGACAAGCCGGGACGACGATAAGCATCGCATCAAGCTCACGGTTCCTGCTGGTCGAGCGGTGTATTTCGTATTGTCGGGTCCTGCCGTGAAGTTATGGTGCGAGCCATAGAGGCAGAGCAGATATGACAATGCCTATGGGTCATGGAGCAAAAGAAAACTTGTTATATAGATACTCTCAATTGGAATCTTAATTAAGACAGACAGATTTTGGACTTTATAGTTATCAATGTTTTTGCGGTGTTCTTAATGCTGTAACAACTTCATAACAGGTAAACAAGAGTACAATATACAAGATGATGTTAAGGCGAAGCCCCACATTTATTTCGAGAGTTGGACGCTGAACTTGTACTTTCAACTTTCGGCAGTAACTGCAGCACTTGGAGAAAAGTGGCGAGTGAGCTGAAATTGTAACGCGATCAAGCTTGAATAATAAGAAGTCCTAGTTACCGATCAGACTTTACTTAGCCACTCGATAGCACGGTAAAAACCAGGGTAGCACCGCATCCTACATATTCTCTATGGGTTTTAGATGAACAGTCGAAGTTGGATAGGATGCCTGAGTGTTCGTCGAACCGGGAACGTGGGCGTGCAGCCCTGTGAACACGGCTGTTGTCTCCGTTTAAGACGGGGGTCTCCACAGCCTACTCATCACCAACATATAGAACAAAGGCAACGCCGCGTGGAGTGACCGCAGGGTTAGAGGCCCCATGTCACGGATTGCGCGCGGCCCCTCCCGCGGAAGGTTCGAGTCCTCCCTCGGGCCTGTGTGTGTGTGTGTGTGTTAGCATAATTTTAAGTTAGTTTAAGTAGTGGGTAAGTGTAGGGACCGATGACCTCAGCAATTTGGTCCCTTAGGAATACACACACACACACACACACACACACACACACACACACACACACACACACAAAAAGGCAACACTTGCTCACCGAGAATCTTGAAGTAAACGCCCTGGTTGAAGTGTGCGGTAACCTGACTCAGTGGGCCCAAATCGTGGTAAAAAAAACACTCCGAAAGCATTACAGAAGCACATCCAGTCTGAACTCACACTGCATGTTAAAAGCCCCGTTGGACTCGACACCTTGCATCATACGAAACAGAGGCAAAACCACGAGTCCTCAGACCACACCAAACATCTCCAGTCAACTGGAGGCCAAGTTCTGTGCTCGTTTAGCCCACTGGAGATGTACACATTTGTATCGTTATGAGCAGTGGCCGTCTCCGAAAGTCTTTTGCAGTTCCTTTCGCAATATTCTCTCGGAGAGTGATTCACATGAAAGTGAATTCAATGACAGCAGCAATTCTTGTCGGTTTTGAAAACGATTGTTATTGACGAGGCGCGAAACTCATCTCTGGTTCCTGTCGTTTGGAGTATTTCTACAGCCGCTGTTCTTACAGCATGTTACGTAGCTGCTAGTGCTACACTATTCCCTGTACAGATGTTGGACAATCCGCGAGGATACGGTAACAACTCAGCAACTTAATCCACGGTTTGATCCTAGGCACGTCCAACACGGTAACTCCTTCCGGGCATTCTGTCAAGTCTACACGTGGGCCGATCTTACTGTGATGAATCGTGCAACCGACTGGCGCATACACAACACTTCAGCATGCAAAGTAGATGAAGCCGCTTTGACTGAACAATGTACTTACTACATCTGATTTGTTAAATTTACTGTCGCCTTTTAAGACCACAGCAAAAAGGAGGGACAACAATGTTCATCTTACGAGCTTAGTGCAGAAGATGGTTGACCCGTATCAGCGGCGAACTCACTCTCGATACCACATTAAGTCTTCCAACAAAAGAGTACGTAGACCACTTCGCAAAGGACACATCGCACAACAGGTATTTGCCTATTTCCTAAAAAAATGGCTCTGAGCACTATGGGACTTAACTGCTGAGGTCATCAGTCCCCTAGAACTTAGAACTACGAGGGTTATTCCAAAAGTAAGGTCCGATTGATTGCCAAATTGAAACCACAGTGAACATCAGAAATGTTTTACTTGTAACAATTAGCTACACCTTTCAGCTACTTCTCTACGTAGTCGCCGTTCTGACTTAGACTTTTGTCATAGCGTTGTACCAACTTTTCAATAGCCTCATCATAGAAGGCAGCCGCCAGTGCTTTCCGCCAATTCTCCACGCTGGCCTACACCTCGTTGTCTGTGTCAAAATGTTGTCTTCAAAGACAGCGGTTCATGTGACCAGAGATGAAACTCAGGGGGAGACAATTGCGGACTGTATTGTGGGTAATCTAACATTTCCATTTGAAAACGATGCAGGAGCATCTTCATTGCCCCTGCAGAATGCGGCTGAGAATTGTCGTGAAGACGAAACAGCACGACAGTTATGTAATGTTGGCTGCATAGCTTCAGGCGAAATTTCTCACCAGGCCCTCGTATTTGGCGGCAGACACTATTTTCTAGACATCTTTACGCACTCACTGCGAGCTCAGAAATGAGAAGAGCGACGTGATGCTAACTGGGGTTATACTAGAGACACTACCCAACACATCTGTGCAAAGCTTTATCGGATTTTCATAGTCGTTTCCATTTCGCGACCGATCGGACCTTACTTTTGGAATAACCCTCGTACTTAAACCTAACCAACCTAAGGACATCACACACATCCATGCCCGAGGCAGGATTCGAACCTGCGACCGTAGCAGTCGCGCGGTTCCGGACTGAGCGCCTAGAACCGCTAGACCACCACGGCCGGCGCCTATTTTCTATTTCAATACCCTGTCATCAGTATCCTCGTATCAGAACTTACAAAGTTTTACAAAATTCAGGGTGTCTGTCTTAACTTGGCGCAACTAAATATCTTGAAAACGCCTCATCGTACGAAAAATATGTTCCAGGTGAAACGTTAATATCAGTAAAGCGGACATCTCTCTGTGCTACAACCGGCCATTCTCCTCACGAGCCTTCCTGCGTGGGCGTGGTCAGGTTTATATTTTCACATGGGAACCTCCCGCTTTTATTGCATATATGGATTCTACGCCAAAAAATACATAAGGTTTACTCAAACCATTGTTTTCCATTCGTGGTAGATGGCGCTGAATCGACGAATATCAAGCGTGCCTGTTTTTGCAATAAACAACTGACACGTTTGGTTCTACATTTCATTTACGACGTAACTCTAGATCGTTGTGTTATGGCGGCTGATACTGACGTTCACACGGTACTCGGGCGGTGTGTGTCCGTCCAACCGCCCCAACTCTCATGCTGGCCGCTACGTGGCTACCGCCGGAATACACACTACAACCATTGTAACAAGGGAAAATGTCCACCAAGTGATAGTGGCACGCGCACCTGCCAAGAATACTCACTGAAATCAAGCATCCTGATGGGAACACGAAATTATTACGTTCACGTCGTTGTTCCTGGATCACGCTACACGTAGTTTCTAACCGGAGACTGAAACGGCTAACCCTATTGTACTGCACAATCAAATCCGCAACACTAAAGTAAATTTCGAAAGTAAAAAATCAACCCTTAGAACACGAAGGTTTACATTTACAACGTAAATGTAATGTAGAATGAGGTGCGTTGGTTCTTATTTGCAAAAACAGGCACACTTGCTCCTCGCCGACTACAGCGCCCTCCATCACCACCAATAGAAAATAATGGTTTGAATAAACCGTAAGTATTATTTGGCGTAGAATGCGTATTTTCAATAAAGATGGGAGCTTCCTATTTGAAAATGCAAAGCTGACTCCACCCACGAAGAAGGGGTCGTCAGAAGGTGGCCAGTTTTAGCACAGACAGGTGTTCCCTTTACTAATAATAACTTTTCACCTAAATCGTTTTTTTTCTTACGATACGTCGCATTCGAGATATTTAGCTGTCTTAAGTTAAAATAAACAACCTGTATTTATTAACTCTTTAAGACATTATAGCGTGTACAAAGTGTTACTAGCTACTAGAGTTCTGTATGTACTAATATAATAATATCTATTACTAATGTGATATGAAGCGGGCTGCGTAATGTTTACACCAGATGCCAACAAAATAAAAGATTCGTCAGCACTTTTTCTGTAGCAAACAATCCTTAACTGCATATTCCACGGTTACGCTACCAAGGAGGAAAAAAAATGCTTGCACTGAGTGTCGCAACCTGGTTGAAATGTCCACATACCTACTACTCCGGATCCTGCGGTTGAGCTGTTTGTGGTATGCTCGCTACACGGTAATAATGTGCAAGCCGCGGTTAACGTCGCTGACTTAAAGGGAAGAGTAATAGCCAGTTATGACGTAACTGAGACCGTCAATAAAATAGAAAACCTCCACTGCTTCCTCTTCTAGGATTCTCCAGAAGTACATTTCTTTGTAGCTCGTGGGTATTCATTACAGAGTGTGTAAGTCAGCCGCGATCGGGCCGTAAGCTATGCAGATGTGCAAATCACTGCTGCGACGGTGTTCTCGACATAGCTGTCTCCAGTCAGAAATCTGAGGCAGGTCATTGTCCGTGTACTGTTGTCCGTGGGAGGACGGAGTCAACACACCAGAGTGGGAGTATTGCTTATGTTGAAGTCGTTTGGGGACCTACATACACCGGTAAAAACCTACGAGTAAGTATGCCCAGCCAGTCGCCCAACAAAATCTTTTAAGCTAACCTTAAATAATTAGACAAAATCTGATTCCGATAAATACTTATTATACTCAGTCAACTTAGCTTTGTGATACACGGCTGGTCGAGTCTGAGTCTGATAGGGGGATAAACCGCAATCGAGTCGATTCAGCTCCTAGGAGAGCGTCTCTTCCCTATGTTTGCGCTTCTGCAGTTATTATGGAGTAGCAGCGTTGATGCGTCAGGATACTGCGCGACATCTGAGAAGTCCCTTTCCTGCAGGTGTTTACCGAAATATATTTCACTCGCTGTACCTAAGCTAACCATTTTGATTGATTTCAAGCAACAGCCAATCTAGTCTGAAGTAGCTCTGCCTCTCTACTCGTCTGTGAGTAATCAGTAAGTGAAATCAAATTAAGCAGAAGTATTCTCACAAACCGGTCACAAGTTTAATACATTTTGAAACAGAAGTTTTAGTAAACTGACAGTTTTCCATGTTCAAGACAGATATTTGACTGTATAAATTTCGGCTTTTATGCCATTATTAAATACAATGCTAAAAGCTGTTAGACCATTATTATGTCGTATCTGTTAAGGTAGTCCAAAGCAGGTAAACAAGACTTGGCTAGTCTTTTTTACCTGCTTTCGACTGTTTTATCAGATATGACATAGTAATGATCTAATAACTTTTAGCGGGCGCTGATGACCGCGAATTGAGGGCTCCACAAACCAATCATCATCGTCATCTAATAACCTTTAGGATTATACTTGATAATGGCATAAAAGCTGAAATCTAGATAGTACAAAAGGTAAATATAGTAATAGTGAAACGGTGGTTTATTCTTTTAAAAAGTATTGTGCATGACTGTGGCTCAACACCAACGGAAACTCAGTGAATTTGCAAATATCCCATGTTTCATGGTAAAAGAACTTCTGTTTTAAGGTACAAGATGGTACACGATCGATGAAGTATGGTTTAAGCGTTCACATGTTATGTAACTAGTTTTAAAGAGTATAGAATTTTACTTAAACTTGAGAATTAATAAGATATTCCAAACAGCTTTAACATATTATACATCACTTACATGCGTAAAACTCTAAATATTTACAAGTGCTGCACGAAACACAATCTCATGTCTAGCAACAACAAAAACAATAGAAAAGGGCAGAAACTGCTTAAGGCGGTCTCTAGCATGCATTCGTTCACGTGATTCTAACATCAGTCGCTAGGCTAAAGTACCGACCAAAAAGCATCCAGAGTTCCTAGGTACACTCTCCACTACAGATCTCTTACAGACTATACCAGTTAAGTAAATCACAGGTAGTATTACAAAGAGATAGCGTTAGTGTATTTCGTGATTAATAAACAGTTTTTCCGTAGCTTTGAGATTTATTTTGTAAGAAACTGTACTAGTTTTCGTTGATCCCTCCCCCTTAAGAAAATAAGACTTATGCCCCCACCACCCCGTCCCAACTCAGATTCTGGGGACGATCTTCATTATACGTATACTTTCACCGATTTGTGGTGAATTTGAACTGGCGATAAACCGTCTAAAGAAAGTATTTTTGTGGCGAAACTTTATTCCATTCCCTATACGAGAGGACGCCAAGGAACACGACAATCTTTGAAATTTGTACGAACTTCTACAATTGGCAGGCTGAATCAGTAAATTTAAAAGTGAGCCTGGAATGACAAGGAGACTTTTTGCAACCGCAAAACTATTTACAGACTTCTATGTAATTTTTTCTATAGATGAAATCGGTAGCTTTGTATGCAGCCGAAATCCTCTTCCTTAGTAGCCATAAAGAACTGGCAGGCCCGGAGAAGAAAGTGTGCTTAGTCACCAAAGAATACTTGGAGCCGATTATAAGAACGGCAGTCATCAACATAAATCCGAGAAATTAGTCTACAGTAAAGTAGAAATCTCAAAGAAATGATCCGCGAAGGAATGTCCTGGTTCACAAGCGCCAAAGAAGACAGCCTGTCAGACGCTTTCCACAAAGATCTTTTCCGCAAACAGTTCCGCTTAATGGTGCAGAAGAAAACGAAGCTCCCTGCGAAACGGAACAAGGCTTAACGTGGTCTGAGTCAGCTCTAATGAAATGAAAATAACTAATAATGATAATAATAATAATAATAATAATAATAATAATAAGTGGTGCAAAACGGATGAAAAGTAAATACACTAGTTTCACTGAGAACTTTCTTACCCCGTTCTCCTTAGCAGAAGGTCGGATGACAGATCAGAACTGAAGCAACATACAGCGCCACAGTGAATTTGAAGCTTGTGAGCGAATCAGAAAACAGAAAGGAAAAGTAATCTAAATGAATGATGCGTCCTGGGAACTGGCTGCCCGATAACAACGCAATGCAAGCAGAGAAAATGTTATGCACATCCGCACGCTCAACAAATGTATTTTTCCCAAGGCACTCATTCATTTTTAACAACCACCATAATTACGAAAATCGCTTGTAACTATTCCTTTATCGTACGTGGGAAAGGACATACTTAATGTGACCAGGAACGTTCGCAAACAGGCTGTGGCGAAAGAACTTCTGATCAGACTACTGTCGGGGTGTATATGCTCGCTCTAAGCTCGCAGTGATACACAGTGAGCATCGGAAAGAAGGTTACAGTTCAATGTTCCGTCGACGGCAGGATCGTTTTCGATGTAACATACGCTCGGACGAGGCAAAAATTGGCAAAGAAGTTGGTCAGTCATTTGAAGAAACAATGTCGATAGTCGGCTTAATGATTTAGGAAAACCTAAATCTGGTTGCCCGAAAGCCAATTCGAATGACGCTCCACCAGTATCTTACCACCGTCACCCCTCGCACTGTAATGGAAGTATAATTTAGAAGTCCGCGTGTTTCTCAGTTTGTGGTCGCCTGCGATGTTCACCCCGTCAAGAGAACTCTTAACCCCGAAATTCCTTTGCAGCAATCCGATAGACTACTGCAGACAACGAACTGTCGAGTGGCACGCTGGACAGCTAAGCGTAATGAATCTTATGACTAATGGCTAATGGCTACCCACAAATTTCCATCTGTCGCTAATTTATCCATCGAACCCTTGTTAGCCGTGTTGGATGAGGGGGATGATAAAAACGGTGTCGTCGAATATGCACACGACATTTTGGTAGCTATCTCAGTACATTCGAGGACAAAGACGGAAGCGAAAGCAACAAGTATTGTATCGCTGATGTAGACATGTTGCGTAAACAAAAAACTCACAGGTACTGCCCGTGAGACAACCTTGAACGATAGTCTGTCAAAAACTATAAATCCTAGCATCACATTCAGAGGAATTTCGATTCGCAAGAGTCAGGTATACAGGAATGTACTTAGACAAAAAAATAGCTTTCTCGGCTCACCTCCGTAAACTCACTGAAAAAGGATGTTAATACATTCATTATTTAGCGCAGGTTGGAATTGTAAATTACCATTGGTGTAAACTAGGTTATACCATAGCTCCATCTTTATTGGCACTGGGATTCGCTGCAATCGTATGTGCCAAGCAGTTGCGCTACCATCATCTGAAAGCACACTTGAGAGGTACTGGGCGATGTTTGCTTCTAAGATTACCAAGAGCGTTTGGTACAACACAAATAGAAGCACTTTTAGTAATTTTGGAAATGCATTCAGAGCATATAACTGTCAGATGCAGAGTTCCATGTTACTGGTTGAGGAAAGTAGGCCATTGAAAAAATTGGGAATAAAATCTCGAAGAAAGTTCACTTAAGTCCTAGAGAACCAGTACCAGTACGTGGCTGTAGGAAAGGGACAATAAGGACGCTGGTCGCCATGTTTACGAACTGTTCCCAGAAATATGTGAAAGAGAGACGGTGCTGAAAATGATTCTTAGTGAAAGCACGATCAATTTGATAACGACACGTAGTCGGTAGCTTGCTCTATTAGCATAAAAGCGCCAAAAAACTGACGGATATCAATGTGGAGAGGTCGGTCCACCAGATCACGTTCTTTTTCAGTGTCTTCTAAACAGTGATATTTGTGGTAGTAAAAATGTGTAAGGAACAGTCACATGAAAACGAAACAGATGGAAAAGTAAGTGAACTACTTATTATGTCAAAAATAACCACCATAACTGTTAATACATTTATCCTACTATGAGACAAGACGGTCAGTGTCTTCTTGGAAAAATTTTTGTGGTTGCCTACATAATCATAGTTGTTCTCAGACGTACATCTCTTCGTCCGATGTAAATCAACGGCAACGAATGTCGTTCTTCAGGGCTCCAAAAATATGGAAATGGCATGGTGAGGGGGAGGTTGAGTAAGGTCTTCCCAGAGGAACTTTCGCAAAGTAGTCGAAATAATCTTGGCAACATATGGGCGGACATTATCCTATAACAGAATGAATGATACCGTCTGCCAGCCTGGATATGATTTTTCGGCGGTTTCCCACATACGACTAGGCGAATACAGGGCTGGTACCCAAGTCACGCCTCACTTACACGATTTACAAACATTTAGAAAACTTCCGCTCACTTTCACATGAATAACACCACAAGCAGACAGCAGGAGTACACATATTCCCTCCCACAGGATAATGGGGTGGCGACAGGAAGGGCATCCATCCGCCCCTCAAATTAACCGTGCCGAATCCGTTAAAAACCATGCTAACCCCACCCCGATGCGAGAAAAAGGCATAAGAAAAAGAAGATTAATCAGTTTTTATTGTTCCATTTTTTAAGACTTCGCTTTTAAACGTTTACTCTGTTGTGTTCCACATACTACAACACTCCATTCTTTCCGTTCCATTGTCAGCAGTTCCCTTTCTTCAGTTATAACCCTTCCCCCAAAGTAAAAAAATGCTGACCCAATTCCTCCTCTTCTTGGTCTGTCTCTACTTCTTTTATCCTAGTTAGTTCCCTTGCAACCGAACAAACAACATCGTCTAAGTATAATTCTTTCATATTACTTCGGCAGCAAGTTTCCATTACACCTTCCTGGCGTTAGTTCAGTCGATTATTAAGAAGTACGGTTTTTACCAATTCTATGCCAGTTACATTTCTTTATTACTTCACCAATAGAGATAGCAACCCGCTTCCCACGTAATTACTAGAATCGGTTATTTTATCATCACCACAATAATAATAATAATAATCATCATCATCATCAAGTAACGACTAATTATGTTTTCATCTTTCAGTCAACTGTCCGATGTTACTGAATGTAACGCGTAGTTTTAACATCTCCACATTCATTAAATTCCGCAGTTAAAATTGAGAAAATGTACAGCAGTCAGTCGCAAATAATCTCCCTATTGCAGATCTAGATTTCAGACACTGTGCTGCTATCATGAGTAAAGTAAGATGGGAGTCAAATCATCATTATCGCTTCTGTATAAGAATAGCGCCTACTAGACTATCCATGTCAGAGTTTCAGTTCACAGAGCATGAAATGAAATGAAATGAAATACTCTCATTGATGGTCTAGTAAGCGCTTTTCGCATAGACCAGTGATGAGAATGATTTGACTTTCATCTCATCGCATTGCTGATAGCCACACAGCTGTTGAAATGCAGATCTGCAATAAATATTATTAGCGACTGATTGCTGTAAATTTTCTCATCATTAAATAAGAACAGTCACTGAGCACACCAGTTCCATATGGAATCGAACCTGATAAAAGTACTGTAGTTATTTCTACCTAATGATAGGTAATTAATTATAACTGATTATTACTATGCATGAATGTTTGTGACATGTCTGACCAATAACTTATGTTCAAAGTTAGCTATATGATATGTACCGCTTAAGAAACTCTGTATTCTACAGCATTATTGGGTGGATCCAAATTATAAGGTGGAATTGATAATAAACCCACACCCGGAATCGAGATCTCGAAGTAATTATTGTCACGCAAAACTCTACCCAGTAACTGGGCAACTCAGCTAAGCAGTATTGAACGACGATTCAGGGGCTGTACAGAAATATGACAATACCGCGAAAAATGCATGCCTGAATATAGGGCGTGCTGAAAAGTGATGAAACCGAAATATTTTATGAAAAAACTTTTAAAGCTTTTTAAATAAAAAAACATTAACAGTCTGTAACTTTATTCTTCCTATCTACACATTTATTTCTCACAGTCACCCTGGCGAATAACACTTTCCACCCAACTAGAGACCAATTTGTTAATACCGTCTCTACAGAATCTTCGACACTGTTGACGGACCAAAAACCTCACCTCTGCTTGCAAAGTGAAGTCGTCGAAGGTGCTCTTCAAGTTTTAGAAACAGATGAAAATCGTATGAGGCAAGTCGGGGCTGTATGGAGGATGATGGATGCCCGTGAACACAAGGTGTTGGGCTGTTGCAAATATGTGGTCTGATACTCTCATGCTGAAGGAGTGGGTGCTCCATGTGTGGACAAACTCTTTGAACTCGAAACTCGGCTATAGTACGCTTTTTCTCACGCACCGACATAGCTACATTACACGCCACCACGCCACCACGCCACCCGCTACGATTCGGAGCTGTCTAGCGCCAGAGTGCTGCAGATATGTAGACATGAAGAATAAAGAAGTATGGAATAAAGATTTTTTATTTAAAAAGCTTTAAGAGTTTTCACTTAAGAATTTCGGATGCATTACTTTTCAGCACATCCTCGTAAATGCAAATGCCAGGCAAGCCTGCAGGTTGCACAGTTGTATTTGATCATGAACGGCACCTGTGAAATGGCCATAATACATTGCCAGTGTCAGAACAGCGTACTGTGCAGTTGTGCGTACAGTATGTTGGAGCTAAGCGAATTCGAATGTGGGCAAATTGTAGGAGCTCATACGGTGGATGCTTCCGTAACCAAGGCAGCCGAAGTGTGCGGTGCTTCGAGAGGCACCGTATCGAAGATTTATACCGCACATAGGGACTGCGGGACAGCATCATCTGCTAATTCACAACGCAGACGAATTTGTGTGTGGTGTGATTGTGACAGACAGTCATTGCAAATGAATGAGACGAAAAGTAAGAGGACGCCAGCTGCAAAAGTCACTGCAAACCTGAATGTCGCACTCACGAACTCCTGTCAAAATCAAAATAACACGAACTGAGATCCAGAAGCCAGGGAACTGCAGGGCGAGTTCCAATTCAATACCACGCATCAGTGATGGAAATTCTAGCAACAAGAAAACGTGGTGCTGAAGTCATAAAACCTGGACTGTGCAGTAACAGAAGAATGTCATTCGGTCAGATGAGTCTCTTTTTCATACTGTTTCCATATTCTGGTCGAATTTACGTCCCATGAGCAAAACATGGCGGCGGTTCGGTGATAATTTGGGTAGCTATATCGTTTTGTGTTAGAATACTCTAGTTCGAGAGTTCGATACTGGGTGCAGTATTTTTTTCTAACAGACTGCGTAATAATGTTTGTGGCTTCGTAATCACTACACAGCAATTACAGCAGGTGTTGTACAAACCACTAGCAATTATTAAATAAGAACACAGAAATGAGAGTAGAATCTTTTTTATTACCTCTCATACAGAGACATATTTTGCCTTTCAAAGTTTCCACTGCTCGCTTCCACTCTCTACACCCTTATATGCTTTCCGGTCTATTGTTAGCATAGCTTCCCTTCCCTTCAGTTACACCCCTTCGCCCAGAAGTATACAAAAAATCGATTCTCTCTCTTCGTCTAGTCTTAGTTCCTTTACCATGGGCAGTTTACCTGTAACCGTGTTATTCAAACGGCAATTGAATCTGAATGTAGACAAGTGTAATGTGCTGCGAATACATAGAAAGAAAGATTCCATATCATTTAGCTACAATATAGCAGGTCAGCAACTGGAAGCAGTTAATTCCATAAATTATCTGGGAGTACGCATTAGGAGTGATTTAAAATGGAATGATCATATAAAGTTGATCGTCGTCAAAGCAGATGCCAGACTGAGATGCATTGGAAGAATCCTAAGGAAATGCAATCCGAAAACAAAGGAAGTAGGTTACAGTGCACTTGTTCGCCCACTGCTTGAATACTGCTCAGCAGTGTGGGATCCGTACCAGATAGGGTTGATAGAAGAGAGAGAGAGAGAGAGAGAGAGAGAGAGAGAGAGAGAGAGAGAGAGAGAGAGAGAAGATCCAACGGAGCGCAGCGCGCTTCGTTACAGAAACATTTAGTAATCGCGAAAGCGTTACGGAGATGATAGATAAACTCCAGTGGAAGACTCTGCGGGAGAGACGCTCAGTAGCTCGGTACGGGCTTTTGTTGAAGTTTCGAGAACATAACTTCACCGAGGAGTCAAGCAGTATATTGCTCCCTCCTACGTATATCTCGCGAAGAGACCATGAGGATAAAATCAGAGAGATTAGAGCCGACACAGAGGCGTACCGACAATCTTTCTTCCCACGAACAATACGAGACTGGAATAGAAGGGAGAACCGATAGAGGTACTCAAGGTACTCTCCGCCACACACCGTCAGGTGGCTTGCTGAGTATGGATGTAGATGTAGATTCCAAGGTTACAAGTTTGTATATGGTATTATTGTGTAATAACAAAGCCATCTTTCATGTCAATTATTTTGTGTTTCGATGAGTTAGTGCTCTTTCTGCGATTTTGCTTTAATTTATGGAAACCACTGGATATGTTTATCTCTCTTAATGTTGTGACGTTGTAGACTGTGCGGTGTGGTCGAGAGCGGCGCAGGAAGTATCGACGACTGCACGGCGACACGGTATGACGAGGCGCCAATTAGGTGGCAGGAAGAAGCCGTGCCTCGTGCAGCTCCAAGTTCTGACCTGAAGTAGCGTCGCCAGAGGCCAGCAGGGCAGTTCTGTTCCAGGTCGGATCTCGCCCACTTACAGGAACTTCCTGTCGGCGTAACGTCGTTGTGCTGCCTACTCGCCGTCACACAGTCCGTGTCAACCGTCGGGAAGAGAAGAGGCTTCTGTCTCCTGTGAACTATGCCTACGCGCCAACGCTATCAGGACAATGTCAGTAAGTGTTGGTTGACTGGTATGGGGGAGGGCACCAGACAGCGAGGTCATCGGTCCCATCGGATGAGGGAGGGATGGGGAATGAAACCGGCCGCGCCCTTTCAAAGCAACCATCCCTGCATTTGCCCGAAGCGATTTACGGAAATCAAGGTAAACCTAAATCACGATGGCCGGGCGCGGGTTTGAACCTTCGTCCTCCCGAATGCGAGTCCAGTTTGCTAACTGCTGTACCACCTCGCTCGGTGTCAACAAGTGTCTCCGAACTTATTTTTTCTAGCGACTGTAGTGAAGCCGCAGTACAGCCATTCTGAACTTTTATCAATTCGCCACTCAGTAATCATGGTTCGTTTAGTGTGTTCTGAACTGCAAGTCTACGTGCGCAGTTTCATAGCTACACCTGAGCCTGGCGAGCAAAGATGAGTTTTGTTGTAATTAATAGAGTATTATTTAATCAGAGTGTTGTGATTAACTGTATTATTACTAGCCACCTCTATGTATAATAAGCTGGACACAACAGCCTGTCCTGTATCACACTGTACGAGGTAAGTATGACTCTCCGCTATTCGCTGATTGCACTTCCCACGGCTCCTCCTCTACACATGGCACTATCGAGGTAGCATAAAGCAGCTAATACCGCCACAACAACAACAACAACAACAACAACAACAACGTCATGTGACTTGTATGTAATGCAATCTACTCTCTGCATGCTGCGACAGGAGAAGCTACCTTTCAATAAGAGCATTTATTTGTGAGCTCCGACAGATCGGAGGTTTCTGCCGTGCAACCACAAAAGCGGTGATACTGTCAGTGCAATTGCCTAGAGATTGCCTTATATCTCTGCTCGCTCAAGTACAGACACGGAACCACGTCTTCACGGGTACTTCAATTTACGTTAACAACACTGTGCTAAAGACTGCTAGGTGTAATGACACTGTCTATAGATTAAAAGCTTAAAGTGGCCTTATGGTGAAACTGTGGACGGCCTCACTGCTAATCGTTGATCAGTGTACCTACCTATCGCCGTAATAATTTCAGAATTTCAAAAATCTGCTTCATGTTTTATGATTTAGTCTTCCCTCCCTCCCCCCCCCCCCCACCACCACCACCGCCCCGCCACCCTAATCTTCAGTTTATTGTTATTTCAGCATCCTCGACTCATGGGATACAACAGTAAAAGCACATCGCTGTCAAACTAAAAGCTTTACAATGAATAAATACACTGCCTGACAAAGTGAAGCACTCAGAAAGGAAAGAGGAAATGAAATGACATTCAAGGACTGAGTGGGTGTATGTGATGTTATTTGACCGACTACAAAATCGAGTGAAATTTACAAAGGACTTTGCAGTATGAGCCAACTTGTCAGTATGAAGTTGCAGTGCGCTGATGACCTAGCTGTTTAGCGCCCTCCACCATAAATCATCATCATCATCATCATCATCATCATCAAGTTGCATCCCCTCTGGTTTGGAAGTATTCTGAAGAGTCCACAAAGCTGTGGTATCCTCTTCTGAGGCAAGCTGGCCCGCAACTTGTCTGCTCCTTCATATCCCGGATACTAGCAGTGGGACGGAGTTCGTGTTCGAACTGGTTCCACCTGTATTTAATCGGGGACAGAAGTACGACTCTTGCTGGCCAGTGTCATGCAGACAGTTCACAGAGACACGTGTCAGTACTGGCGATCACTGTCCTATTAAAAACTGGCACTACGAAGCTGTTGCATGAGAGGTAACACGAAGACGCGGGATGTCTGTGACGTACCAGTATGTCGTCAGAGTTCCCTCAGCCAACAGCAGACGTGACCTGAAATTACATACGATGGCTCCACACACCATGACGCCGGAAGTAACAGCGCTGAGCATCTCCAAAACATTGGAAAAATAGGAGCTCTCCCCAAGTTGACGCCATACTCATCGGCGATGGTCACTAGGGGTAGTGCAGAATTGCGATTAATCGTTATAACACAATGAGACGCCATTCATCAGCAGTCCATGCTCTCCGGTCACGCCACCACTCCAAATGTAGCCGTTGGTGTCGTGGTGATAACGGTTGCCTATGCGAGGGATGGTAACTGCCTGGTCCAGCTTCGATGCACGGTGCACGGTGACAAAGAATGTTGCAGGGAGCCCATTATTTGTTCTCGGATGGCAGGCACAGATGTGGTTACAACGTATTTGATGTACAATAGGGCGATCCTCCCTTGTGGTGGTCAGACGTGGTCAGTCGGAACCTTCACGAGGAGTATGAATGCCCTCACATTCCCATGCAATCCAACATTGGGTCACTGTCACATTTGCATGTCACACAAAGCTGGATATTGCACGATTCGGTCTGCTGGCCAAATGGAGATCCATCTAAAACACTGCAAAGTGCTGACAACGCTGTCTCATAAGTGTACGCGACATCTCCGTGCCCTTCAAAGTGACCGCTCAACATCTGACACTTCACTCTCCTTATATACCCCACCAGGCCTGGTAACATCACTAAACACGAACAACACCAATGCATTCTTTCACGCTGAATTGCAACTGTAATCACACACACTGAGGTGACTGAAGTCACGGAAGCTGCCATTTGTACTCAGGCGACTCGTGTGAAAAGATTTACAGCGTGATTGAGGCCGCATGACGGGAACTAACAGACATAACGTAGAATGGTAGTTGGAGCTAGACGCCTGGGGTATTCCATTTCAGAAATCGTTACAGTATTAGATATTTCGAGATCCACAGTATCAAGAGGGTGCCGAGAATACCAAATTTCAGGCATTACCTTCCACCACGGACAACGCAGTGGCCTACGGCCTTCACTTAACGACCAAGAGCAGCGGCGTTTCGTAGAGTTGTCAGTGCTAACAGACAAGAAACCGCAGAAACCAATGTGGGATGTACGACGAACGTATACTACGGACAGTGCGGCGAAATCTGGTGTTAATGGATTACGGCAGCAGACTACCGATGCGACATCGCCTGCAGCGCCTCTCCTGGCCTCGTGACCATATCGCCTGGACTCTCGAAAACCGTGGCCTGGTCAGAAGAGTCTCTAATCAGTTGGTAAGAACTGATGGTAACGTTCGAGTGTGGCCAAGACTGCACGAAGCCACGGACCCAAGTTGTCAACAAGGCACTGTGCAAGCTGATGATGGCTCCATAATGGTGTGGACTGTATTTACATGGAAGGAACTGGGTCCTCTGGTCCAATTGAACCGATGATTGACTGGAAATGGTTGTGCTAGGCTACCTGGAGACCATTTGCAGCCATTCACGGATTGCATGTTCCCAGACGATGGAATTTTAATGGATGACAATGTGCCGTGCCACTGGGCCACAATTGTTCGCGATTCGTTTGAAGAACATTCTGGACAGTTCGAGCGAATGGTTGGGCCATCCAGATCGTCCCACATGTGACATAATGGAGAGGTCAGTTCGTATACAAAATCCTGCACCGGCAACCGTTTCAAAATTATGGACGTCTACAGAGGCAGCATGGCTCAATATTTCTGCGAGGGACTTCCAATGACTTGTTGAGTCGATGCCACGTCGGGTTACTGCACTACGCTGGGCAAAAGGGGGTCCGACACGATATTGGGAGGTACCCCATGACTTGTCACCTCAGTGTATATATCCTTCGATGGTGTTTAGGTGTACAAAGCTACACTGACATCCGACCATGTTTTCTCGGTGTTTCACTTCTTTTGCCAGATGGTGTGATTAAAACTGAAAGAGTCACACGCCTTTTTCACACTATTAAAAGTGTAATTTTGATTTTTGGTATTAGAAATACGAATTTTTAAATAAAAAAGATGAAACCGAAAGGAGAAACATCTTTAAAAAATTCAATGTACTTTCACTGAAGTTGGAGGCACCTGAAATGTGAGGAAACTTTAGAAGCTCTGTAGAATAGTGTGATGTGGGCATAAATGACGAGATCAGATGGTTTCCAATGTGGTGACGATGGTAGGCAGGGACAAGGGAGGAAACCGAAATGGAGTGGGGGAACTGATACGTGAGCTGGACCATTTCCTGAAGAGGGAAGTAATAGGAAAAATGGAGATGGAAATGGGATCTCTGATATTGGGTGACAATCTGTTAAATACCTGTGCGGATTTTATTGTTCCAGAGAGGGAGTGAGTTGAAGTTAGGCGGAAGATTGATATGCTTGTCCTGCTGTCAGCCCGCCTCTCGCCCATACGAGTCTTGTGTAGGTGTTGGGTTGGTTTAATTTTTTGGTATCAGCCAGGCACCATACGAGGATTAGAGGTAAATGTGGTTCTTGGAGTCAGATAACTCACGATGATGGATACATGAAGGTGTTCATTGTGGGTGAGGACGGGCGGGAATTTGATGAGAGAGTGAAAAATCTGTGCGAGAAGAAGATATAAAGGTGGAGAAGGCTAAGCGGAGTGCACGGCGTTCAAATATTTGGAGGAAGTGATAGAACTTCGTTGGGGTAGATATCCAGGCAACAAGGATGGTATAATGTAAAGGACAGTGGGAGTGTTCGAAGTGTTAGTACGTTGCAGCTATGGGCTATCTGTTGCACGGTTAGTAGGTGGCGTTTCCATTTTACTTGCCGGTCGAGCAGTAATCTTCCTTGTCAATACCTCTGTGTTTTACAATGGGGCTTGCAGTTCGCTTTTTTTATTTTTATTTTTGTGCCCTCTCTACATTTCTGATGTATTTATTTAAAACATACAAAACTGTAATACAGTGCAACACTAGAACCTCAGAGGCTTGAAAAATGAGAATTTTTTAAGAAAGAAAATAATCTCTCGTTAAATGCTTACATACTGCAAGCCGTTATCAGAATGAGATATTCTGGTAATTGCAGTGGGAAAGGGGTGGTCTGTCGGCGGTATCGTTTGCACGTGGCTGCTTTCCGTTCGCGACGTCTGGAATACTTTGCGGAAATATTCACGGGATGTGACAGCAGGCACTCGGTTGCTCCGAAATCAAATTACGAGACTCCGACGGTGCATCCCTTTCTGTCCGTGGGTGGCGCCAGCGACAAGTAGGCGGTTTCTTTCGCTCCGGGGACGACTCTTCCGAGTGCAGAAACATTTATAGTCTGGTTACATTCTTCTCATATCCCACTTAACTGCTGGAAAGCACACTCCAGAAAGGAGAAATAGCCCATTTCAGTCAACACCCACGCCTTACTCTGCATAAAAATGAAGCGCGCGGCAGAGGGTACTTTTCATTATACCATTATGGTTTCTTCCCTTTCCATTTCCGGGTGAAGAGTGGGAATAATATGTGCTTTATCGCCTCTGTGCTGTTATTTGCCTAAATTTATCTGCACGATCACTAAGGGATAGATACTAAGGGGGTGGCCAATATTTTTGGTTTTTACCGTGAAAATAGGTTATTGAGGTTTCCTGAGCAGATTTTTTGGGGATGCACGACGTTTATCTTCTAATGTATGTTTTCAAATTAATAAAGATTTCTGTAATAATCTTGACCATTCGCATCACTCTTCTTTGCATATTCTCAACGTCCCCCGTTAAGTCCTATATGATGTGAGTGCCGTGCACTTTAACAGTATTCAAGTATGGCCCAAACAAGTATTTTGCATGCGATCTCTTTTGTAGATGAAATGCCTTTTCCCATTACCACACCACTGAATCGTAGCCTGCCTTTCGATATACCTCCATCCGACACTATGTGGGTGTTATAATTCATATCTCTACACATTGTTATCCCCCTCACGGTTTCTGTATGTTTACGCTAATCTCAGAAATTACTGTAGGGATTTTGATGCAGTTGTCAGTAACAGATAGGCTGTCTCATGAGGAAAGTTTGTAAGGGACAGGTTGATCCACAAGGCCAGCCACGTCGTCAGGTTGGAGATACTTAGTTGTAATTGTACTCGAGTTATAATTGGCTGTTATTACAGTTTTTACTGGATAGAATTCCCTTGTAACTAACCGATTCATCTGCGAAAATCCTGAGATTGCTAGTAAGCAAAGTCATAGCAGCGCCATATTTAGGGAGTGAGGGTAAGGAAGCAGATAACACAGCGTAACCCTGCATCACTGTTCATGGCAAGTTCCTAGCGGACGTGGTTTGCCATTTTCTTCCTCCGACCTGTTACCAAGTTTCACGTATGTATCTGTCATCTACATCTACATGATTACTCAGCAATTCTCACTCAAGTGCCTGGAGGAGGATTCATGGAACAACCTTCAGACTATTTCTCAACCGTTCCACACTATAACAGCTCGTGGGAAAAATGAACACTTAAATATTTCTGTATGAGCTCTGATTTCTCTTTTTTTATTACGTTGATCAGTTCTCCCTGCCTAGGTTGACGACAGTAAAATATTTCCCCATTCACATAAGAAAGCTGGTGATTGAAATTTCGTGATAAGATTTCGTCGCAATGAAAACCCCATTGCTATAATGATTGCCGTCCCAATTCGTTTATTATATACGTGATACTCTCTCCCCTATTTCGCGATAGTACAGAACGAAATGCTCTTCTTTGGACATTTTCAGTGCCCTCCGTCAGTCCACTCTGGTACTGATCCCATGCGCAGCAGTACTCCAGAAGATGGACAAGGGTAGTACAGGCGGTCTCTTTAGTAGACCTGTCGCGTCCTCTAAGTGTTCTGCAAATAAAGCGTCGTCTTTGGTTTGCCTTCCCCCACAACATTATCTAGGTTATCGTTCCAATTTAAGTTTTTCGCAGTTGAAATTCGTAGGTGTTTAGTTGAATTGACAGCCTTAGGATGTGTGTGATTTTTTGTGTAGCCGCAATTTAATGGATTTCTATTAGTATTTATGTCGACGGCCTCACACTTTTCTTACTTAGAGTCAATTGCCATTTTTCGCATCATACATATGTCGTGTCCAAGTCCTTTTGCAATTATTTTCATGTTCTGCTGACTTTAAAAGACGGTAAATAACAGCAACATCTGCAAACAATGTAAGAGGACTGCTCAGATTGTCTCCTAAATCGTTTATATACGTTAGGAACAGCAAAGGGCCTGTTAGCAGTTCCTTGCGGAACACCTGGTACCATTTCGGTTTTACTCATTGACTTTCCGTGTATCATGAATCCAGTCGCACACCTGACATGATACTCCATAGGCATGCAATTTGATTGGAAGCCTCTTGAGGAACGGTGTCAAAAGCATCCTGGAAATTTAGAAATGTGAAATCACTTTAAGATCCTCTGATGATAGCGTTCATTACTATGTGCGAATAAAGAGCCAGTTATGTTTCACAAGAACGACGTTTTCTGAATGCGTGGTGACTGTGTGTCAATAGACAGTTTGCTTCGAGGTAAATCATAATGTTAGACCACAAAATATGTTTCAAAATCCTGCTGCAAACACTAGTCAGTGATACGGGCCTGTAATTCATCAGATTACTTCTATTTCCTTTCTTGAGTACTATTGTGACCCGCGCATCTTTCCAGGTTTCAGGTACAGATCTTTCGTCGAGCGAGCGGTTGTATATGATTTCTAGGCATGGAGCTGTTACATTATACTCTGAAAGGAATGTAATTGGTATGCTATTTGGACCGGGAGACTCGCCTTTATTAAGTGATTAAAGCTGTTTCACTACACCGAAGGTGTCTACTACTAAGTTACTCATGCTGACGGTTATCGTTGATTAGAATTCTGGAATATTTACTTCGTCTTCTGTGGTGAAGGAATTCTGGAAAAATGTGTTCTCTAACTCCGCTTTAGTGGTACTGTCATCGCTAATATTACCACTGCTATGAAGACATTCCTATGAAGACACTAAAGATACTATGTCTTACCACTGGTGTACTTCACATACGACAGAAATCTCTTTGGCTTTTTTGTTAGATTTCGAGATAGAGTTTCGTTGTGGAAGCTATTAAAAGCACCTCGCATTTAAGACCGCATTAAGTTCCGAGCTTCAGTAAAACAACCCCAATCTTGGAGTTTTGTAATCTTTCAAATTTGACACCTTTTTCCGTTGCTTCTGCTACAGTGTCCTGACCTGTTTTGTGTACTGTGGAGGATAAGTACCATCTTTTACTAATTTATTCGGTATAAATCTCTCAGTTGCCGCCGCTACTATTTCTTTGAAAACCACGTATTACATAGCTACTTTGGGATGAGTGGAAGCTATCTCTTATGAAAGCGTCAAGCGAATTTTTATCTCCTTTTTAAACAGATATTCCGTTTATTATTTGTGGATTTGGATGTTACGGTGATCAAGCTCACTACGACGTCCTTGTGGTCACTATGAACTAATTGTTTAAAATAACTATCGGAGCAAGCATTAAGTACGATTTCAGACGACGCTTTATACCTATCGCCGACTTTAAACATGTATTTCCGCCAACATATCAAGGATAAATTGAAGTGACCAGCTATGATTATGAGTGTGGCGTCCCATTTTCAAATTATGCTCAGGTTTTGTTTGTACTGTTCAGGAACTGAATCATTTGAGTCGCCGGTCGGTAAATGGAACCAATTTTTCCTTTTGTGAAGTATAACCTCTACCCATACTAAATTTCAAGAACCATCTACCTGAATTCGTTACAAGATTAACTACTAACAACAACAAACTGTCCACCACTCACTCTATTAATGCATCCTTTCTGAACACTATGAGGCCCTTAGTACAAATTTCGGCCGAAGTTATCTCAGAATCCAGGTTGCGGCGTCTATAACGATTTGAGCTGTAATGCTTTCTACACACCTCAAAAAAGTTTTGCATCACCCCGCTTCCCAGAACTTCTGAAGATAGACGTTGACTGTGGATATCGTATAACAGACACGGTCCCTTTGACTGTTCAGAGATGTCACTAACTCCGCCCAAAGATGTAAACAACCATGCATGAGCTTCGCTTATTAGACGAGGGGGTTCTACAGGCGATCAGTTCCAGTCATTCCACCAGGAAGGAGGTACACAGCTCGCGTTGTCTGTAGTTCAACCATGCCCAGACGGTCAATACCGCGGTTCGATCGCGTCCGCATTGTTACTTTGTGCCAGGAAGTGCTCTCAACAAGAGAAGTGTTCAGGCGTTTCGGAGTGAACCAAAGCGATGTTGTTCTGACATGGAGGAGATACAGAGAGACAGGAACTGTCGATGACATGCCTCGCCCAGGCCGCCAAAGGGCTACTACTGCAGTGGATGACCGCTACCTACGGGTTATGGGTCGGGGAACCCTGACAGCAACGCCACCATGTTGAATAATGCTTTTCCTGCAGCCACAGGACGTCGTGTTACGACTCAAACTGTGCGCAATAGGCTGCAGGATGCGCAACTTCACTCCCGACGTCCACGGTGAGGTCCATCTTTGGAACCACGACACCATGCAGCGCGGTACAGATGGGCCTAACAACATGCCGAATGGACCGCTCAAGATTGGCATCACATTCTCTTCACCGATAAGTGTCACATATGCCTTCAACCAGACAATCGTCGGCAACCCTGTCAGGCTGAACGCCTTAGACACACTGTCCAGAGATTGCAGCAAGGTGGAGGTTCCCTGCTTTTTTGGGGTGGCGTTATGTGGTGCCAACGTACTCCGCTGGCGGTCATGGAAGGCGCCGTAACGGCTGTACGATACGTGAATGCCGTCCACCAACCGATAGTGCAACCATGTCGGCAGCATACTGGCGAGGCATTCGTCGTCTTTGACGACAATTCGCAACCCCATCGTGCACATCTTGTGAATGACTTCCTTCAGGATAACGACATCGCTCGACTAGAGTGGCCAGCATGTTCCCCAGCCATGAACCCTACCGAACATGCCTGTGATAGACTAAAAAGGGCTGTTTACGGACGACGTGACCCACCAACCACTCTGGGGGATCTACGCCGAATCGCCGTTGAGTGGGACAATCTGGACCAACAGTGCCTTGATGAACTCGTGGATAGTATGCCACGACGAATACAGGCATGCATCAGTGCAAGAGGATGTGCTACTCGGTATTAGAGGTACTGGAGTGTACAGAAATCTGGAGCACCACCTCCGAAGGGCTCGCTGTATGGTGGTAAACATGCAATGTGTGGTTTTCATGAGCAATAAAAAGGGCGGAAATGATGTTTGTGTTGATCTCTATTCCAATTTTCTGTACAGGTTCCGGAACTCCCGGAACCGAGGTGATGCAAAACATTTTTGATGTGTGTATTAGCGCGTGGAGCATTGGTTCTTCTCCAACACAGCTATGATAATTACAACTACAATACTGATAGTTGGTATGTCCACCCTTGTCCTGTGTTTGTCCTCAACCCACTGAGGCTGACGCCCTTTCTGTATTTTCCCGAGACCCCCCCAACCGAAAAAATGGCCTATTCCATTCCATGCAACCCCTGCTACCCGTGTAGCCGCCGCCTGTGTGTAGTGGACCCCAGACCTATTAAGCGGAAACCGAAACCCCATCACCCTTAGGCCGTCCTCTCAGAGCACGGGACGAGGAACGGGTGAGTCACAGCGCGGATTCCACGTTGCACTGCACTGCGGAGCGTGAAAGAAAGAATCTGTCGTGTCAGATGTTTTGCGGCATGGACAGGAACGTGGCACATGAGATGCGAAATAGTTGTACGCCAGAAGCAGAACATAAGAGCCGCCATATTGTATGGCGTTAAAGTGTATTTGGTGGGTTTTCTTTCTCACGGAGTACGTTGTACGAATATAATCTTTTTCAAAGCATCAGAAAATTGAGAATCTCTCGAAAATGCGTCGTTTTGGTTATTATTTATTACAATAAAGTGACAGGAAACTACTTATCGGTAGGTACTGGGGTATTGTGTGTGTGTGTGTGTGTGTGTGTGTGTGTGTGTGTGTGTGAGAGAATTTCTAAGGGACCAAACTGCTGAGGCCATCTATCCCGAGACTTCCACACTTCTTAAACCAACTTACGCTAAGAACAACACACACACGCATGCCCGAGGGAGGACTAACCACCGTCGGGACGGGCCGCACAATCCATGACATGGCGCCTCAAACCACGCGGCCACTCAGCGCGCCACTTAGTATTACAACTTGTATGCTACAGAAGTATACCGTTTCGGTGTAAGGCACAGTGATCTATAAAAATCGCATCATTTTAGTACAGTTTTCATATTAAATATGAAATAATTACATCTGTAGATACACTCTTTAAACAGTGTTCACCATTTACGAGACACTAATAAATTCCCGGTCTGTCTTACCTTATGGAAAATTAGCTCAAAAGACGATATTATTTATTATAAATTAGATATTTGCTGCATCTCTTGTTGCGAAGGCCAACAACAAGAATATTTCCCCAGCCGCCAGAAATCTTAACGTGTCTGTCAGTCATTCTGTCTGTCTGTCTGTCTGTAAGTAAACACAAGCTACACATTTGAAAATTTTGCTATTATGAAACTTTCTGTAAAATATACACTGAAGAACCAAAGAAACTGGTACACCTGCCTAATATTGTGTAGTGCCCCCGCGAGAACGCAGAAGTGCCGCAAAACGACGTGGCATGGACTCGACTAATGTCTGAAGTAGTGCTGGAGGGAACTGACAACATGAATCCTGCAGGGCTGTCCATAAATCCGTAAGAGTACGAGGGGGTGGAAATCTCTTCGGAGCAGCAAGTTGCAGGGCACCCCTGGTATGCACAATAATGTTCATGTTTGGGGATTTTGGTGACCAGCGGAAGTGTTTACACTCAGAAGAGTGTTCCTGGAGCCATTCTGTAGCAGTTCTGGAAGTGTGGGGTGTCGTAATGGTTCAAATAGCTCTGAGCAGTATGGGACTTAACATCTGTGGTCATCAGTCCCCTAGAACTTAGAACTACTTAAGCCTAACTAACCTGAGGACATCACACACATCCATGTACGAGGCAGGATTCGAACCTGCGACCGTAGCACCCGCGCGGTTACAGACTCTAGCGCCTAGAACCGCTCGGCCACACCGGCCGGCGGTGTCGTATTGCCCTGCTGGAATTTCCCAAGTCCGTCGGAATGCGCAATGGACACGAATGGATGGAGGCGATCATACAGGACGATCACGTACTTGTCACCTGTCAGAGTAGTATGTAGACGTATCAGGCATCCCACATCACTCGAACTGCACACGCCCCACACCACTACAGAGCCTCCACCAGCTTGAACAGTGGCCTGCTGACATGCAGGATCCATGGATTCATGAGGTTGTGTCCATATCTGTACACGTCCACTCGCGCGATACAATTTGAAACGAGACTCGTCCGACCAAGCAACATGTTTCCAGTCATCAGAAGTCCAATGTCGGCGTTGACGGGCCCAGACGAGGCATAAACTGTGTTATGTAGTCATCAACGGTACACGAGTGGATCTTCGGCTCCGATGTTGTTTCGGTGAATGGTTCGCACGCAGACACTTGCTGATGTCCCACCACTGAAATCCGCAGCAATTTGTGGAAGGGTTGCACTTCTGTCACGTTAAACGATTCTCATCAGTCGTCGTTGGTCCTGCTCTTGCAGGATCTTTTTCCGGCCGCAGCGATGTCGGAGATTTGATATTTTACCAGATTCCTGATACTGACGGTAAACTCGTGAAGTGGTCGTACAGGAAAATCCTCACTTAATCGGTATCTCGGAGATGCTATGTCCCATCGCTCGCGCACCGACTATAACACCACGTTCAAACTCTTAAATCTTGATAAGCTGCCATTGTAGCAGCAGTAACCGATCTAACAACGGCGCCAGGCACTTGTCTTATACAGACGTTACCGACCGCAGCGCCGTATTCTGCCTGTTTACACATTTCTGCATTTAAATACTCATTCCTGTACCAGTTTCTTTGGCGCTTCAGTGTACGTACTTATTTCTGGGTTTACGGACTGGCTCACATTTGTATCTTGCTGGTAAATATCTTTTTCAGTAATGGAGAGCACATTCGAAAAAATTTCCACTTCCATTCGAATGAAATTACAATACAAATCTCCATCTTGAAATCTAAGTGATGTAGTACGATATTTCAGAGTGTTAGCAGTCAAAGCAACATTGAGGGTATGGATATAATGCAAGTTCAAACTGACATTAGACCCTATGTCTTAACTATATTCAATTTAAAACCGTCTTTGAACTGAAAATCAGTTGAGTTAGCCAATAACTTCCACTAGTATTTATCTCGGATAGTGTACAGCGTTATGTAGTGTTCTTCTACCAGAGCCATCGAAAAGTCCAGAATTTTCTTCGCGACTTTTTCTGCTCTTCTTCGACAATCGGTAACAGAGTTAACGCAGCTACCTTACGCGCGTCCATCTTAGTAAAGAAACTGTGTGGTTTGGGAGTCAAATAACCGCGACAATGGCCTCTGGAACACTCAAACCACGTTAATCAGATCCGCCGTGTGCCCGGATGCCCCGCCCACTACGTTTGCTGTCTCGGCTTAAGGGTAGGTCGCAGCTGGCACATGGCATCCCTGCATTTGTCTGACACCGCTGGTCAGACAACATATACAGTTTCATGTGTGTTGACATTGCTAGTTGAG